>NW_027175333.1:0-300000 GCF_028021215.1 Eschrichtius robustus
GTTTCTAATACGCACCTCATTTCTCATCTCCTTGTGCTCGGGTTCGCCTTTCCAGCTACTTTACTAGCAATCTCCCTACTTGGAGAATCAGCACCTTTAAGCTCCTGTTCCCTACAGGTTGCAATTTGTCCTGAGGATGAACGGGAAGAGGGGCAACCAATGAGAGACTAGATCTAGGTGTTGGGACAGGCACAGGTCACTCTATTTCCCATCAGGAAGAAGAATTAACCACAGGCTAAGCCTGCCGCCCAGAAGCAGAATAGGGCCTGAGGCAATCACGCGCTTTTGCGGCCAGCTCCCAAAAAAGCCAGTTGAAAAATGGAGCTCAGGGACACTGCAATTCAGAAACCCGCAGAGTTATGAATGATAACTCTCATCCACAGATATATTGAGGGAAGGCAACGAAGAGGATTTGAAAGCAAGGCAGAATTGCAGGAAACAGATTTCAGGAGGTAGATTCGAATCGCCTTTAAAGCACATGAAAAGCGGCAAAACGTCGACAATGATGCCCTTCGCCAAAAAGGGCGTATGCGTTTTTTCCTGAATATATTCAGGAAAAAACGCATACGCCCTTTTTGGCCAACCAAGCAACCTGGAAATGCAAATCACTGCTACAAAGAAGTCTCGCTTCCCATCGGTCAAAAGTGCCATGCTGCAAAAAGTGTCAAAACCAGAAATGCAGGACAGGCCATGGAGAAATGGCAGCCTTGCTACGCTGATGGGCGGGATGTAAATTGCCAACAGCCACTCTGGAAAAGTGTATGGTGTGTCCTGAAACATCGAAAAAACACAGCTTAGGGAGCATAGGGCACGTCCTCTCATGGGCGTATAAATTGGGAAAACTAAAAATCAGCAAGACACAGGCACCCCAAAGTTTAGGGCTGCTCTGTTGACAAGAACCTCCACTTCATGACACCTTAAATATCCCAGGAAAGAGAAAAATGGATAAAGAAGTTGTGGTCCTTATGTACAATGGAATATCACTCAGACATGAAATCAATGTCATAAGGCTAGTAGAAGCAAGATGAGTGGATTTAGGTACGATGATCCTAAGTGAAATAAGTCACACAGAAAAAGACACTTATCATAAGCTATCACTTATAGAAGGAATGTAAAAACCTCTACACTTGAACTGAATTACAAAACAGAACAGAGTCACACATTTAGAAAACACACTGTGGCTGCTTAACGGGAAAGGTGAGGTGGGGTGATGCATAAAACAAGGGTTTCA
Source organism: Eschrichtius robustus (assembly GCF_028021215.1). Taxonomy (NCBI): domain Eukaryota; kingdom Metazoa; phylum Chordata; class Mammalia; order Artiodactyla; family Eschrichtiidae; genus Eschrichtius; species Eschrichtius robustus. The sequence goes on from NW_027175333.1 coordinate 1,232, forward strand.
AATTCGCTCAGATACCGTTCCATACACCCAATATGTAATAGACAATACCTACTCCTTGCTCAGTGAACTGGACTCAACACCCCCTATTCACCGCACAAGAATATATGTGACTAGTAAGAATCTTAAAACCTATGTATTGATATCTGTCTGGAAGTGAGTCAAGTGGGTGTAAAGCCGCATAAACACAGCCGTGAAAAGCAGCTAAACCCCATTATAAAAATAAATTACTTTTAAAAACCCGTAAAACAAAGACAGTGAAAGAGAGAGAAATTCTTACAAAATTCGTTCAGAGGCTGTGATGCAACCTGGATTAACCATATCTAGACCCACAGCTGGATGAGACATAAGGGTGGACACTCTTGGGGCTGAAAGGTTGGGTGAGGTTGGGTGAGCAAACGCAGACCCTTTAAAGTAATACTGCCTGGTACCCATCCCATGGGTCCCAAATCTCCAGGTTCAAGGGCATCTTCCTATATGGAAAACATGCATGAGAAACCCAGAAGATGGTACACCGTGTGATTTTGAAAGGTTTCTAATACGCACCTCATTTCTCATCTCCTTGTGCTCGGGTTCGCCTTTCCAGCTACTTTACTAGCAATCTCCCTACTTGGAGAATCAGCACCTTTAAGCTCCTGTCCCCTACAGGATGCAATTTGTCCTGAGGATGAACGGGAAGAGGGGCAACCAATGAGAGACTAGATCTATGTGTTGGGACAGGCACAGGTCACTCTATTTTCCCATCAGGAAGAAGAATTAACCACAGGCTCAGCCTGCCGCCCAGAAGCAGAATAGGGCCTGAGGCAATCCCGCGCTTTTGCGGCCAGCTCCCAAAAAAGCCAGTTGAAAAATGGAGCTCAGGGACACTGCAATTCACAAACCCGCAGAGCTATAAATGATAACTCTCATCCACAGATATATTGAGGGAAGGCAACGAAGAGGATTTGAAAGCAAGGCAGAATTTCAGGAAACAGGTTTCAGGAGGTAGATTCGAATCGCCTTTAAAGCATATGAAAAGTGGCAAAACGTCGACAATGATGCCCTTGGCCAAACAGGGCGTATGCGTTTTTTCCTGAATATATTCAGGAAAAAACGCATACGCCCTGTTTGGCCAACCAAGCAACCTGGAAAGGCTAATCAGCGCTACAAAGAAGTCTCGCTTCCCATCGGTCAAAAGTGCCATGCTGCAAAAAGTGTCAAAACCAGAAATGCAGGACAGGCCATGGAGAAATGGCAGCCTTGCTACGCTGATGGGCGGGATGTAAATTGCCAACAGCCACTCTGGAAAAGTGTACGGTGTGTCCTGAAACATCGAAAAAACACAGCTTAGGGAGCATAGGGCACGTCCACTCATGGGCGTATAAATTGGGAAAACTAAAAATCAGCAAGACACAGGCACCCCAAAGTTTAGGGCTGCTCTGTTGACAAGAACCTCCACTTCATTACACCTTAAATATCCCAGGAAAGAGAAAAATGGATAAAGAAGTTGTGGTCCTTATGTACAATGGAATATCACTCAGACATGAAATCAATGTCATAAGGCTAGTAGAAGCAAGATGAGTGGATTTAGGTACGATGATCCTAAGTGAAATAAGTCACACAGAAAAAGACACTTATCATAAGCTATCACTTATAGAGGGAATGTAAAAACCGCTACACTTGAACTGAATTACAAAACAGAACAGAGTCACACGTTTAGAAAACACACTATGGCTGCTTAACGGGAAAGGTGAGGTGGGGTGATGCATAAAACAAGGGTTTCAAATTCGCTCAGATACCGTTCCATACACCCAATATGTAATAGACAAGACCTACTCCTTGCTCAGTGAACTGGACTCAACACCCCCTATTCACCGCACAAGAATATATGTGACTAGTAAGAATCTTAAAACCTATGTATTGATATCTGTCTGGAAGTGAGTCAAGTGGGTGTAAAGCCGCATAAACACAGCCGTGAAAAGCAGCTAAACCCCATTATAAAAATAAATTACTTTTAAAAACCCGTAAAACAAAGACAGTGAAAGAGAGAGAAATTCTTACAAAATTCGTTCAGAGGCTGTGATGCAACCTGGATTGACCATATCTAGACCCACAGCTGGATGAGACATAAGGGTGGACACTCTTGGGGCTGAAAGGTTGGGTGAGGTTGGGTGAGCAAACGCAGACCCTTTAAAGTAATACTGCCTGGTACCCATCCCATGGGTCCCAAATCTCCAGGTTCAAGGGCATCTTCCTACATCGAAAACATGCATGAGAAACCCAGAAGATGGTACACCGTGTGATTTTGAAAGGTTTCTAATACGCACCTCATTTCTCATCTCCTTGTGCTCGGGTTCGCCTTTCCAGCTACTTTACTAGCAATCTCCCTACTTGGAGAATCAGCACCTTTAAGCTCCTGTTCCCTACAGGTTGCAATTTGTCCTGAGGATGAACGGGAAGAGGGGCAACCAATGAGAGACTAGATCTAGGTGTTGGGACAGGCACAGGTCACTCTATTTCCCATCAGGAAGAAGAATTAACCACAGGCTAAGCCTGCCGCCCAGAAGCAGAATAGGGCCTGAGGCAATCCCGCGCTTTTGCGGCCAGCTCCCAAAAAAGCCAGTTGAAAAATGGAGCTCAGGGACACTGCAATTCAGAAACCCGCAGAGTTATGAATGATAACTCTCATCCACAGATATATTGAGGGAAGGCAACGAAGAGGATTTGAAAGCAAGGCAGAATTGCAGGAAACAGATTTCAGGAGGTAGATTCGAATCGCCTTTAAAGCACATGAAAAGCGGCAAAACGTCGACAATGATGCCCTTGGCCAAAAAGGGCGTATGCGTTTTTTCCTGAATATATTCAGGAAAAAACGCATACGCCCTTTTTGGCCAACCAAGCAACCTGGAAAGGCAAATCAGTGCTACAAAGAAGTCTCGCTTCCCATCGGTCAAAAGTGCCATGCTGCAAAAAGTGTCAAAACCAGAAATGCAGGACAGGCCATGGAGAAATGGCAGCCTTGCTACGCTGATGGGCGGGATGTAAATTGCCAACAGCCACTCTGGAAAAGTGTACGGTGTGTCCTGAAACATCGAAAAAACACAGCTTAGGGAGCATAGGGCACGTCCACTCATGGGCGTATAAATTGGGAAAACTAAAAATCAGCAAGACACAGGCACCCCAAAGTTTAGGGCTGCTCTGTTGACAAGAACCTCCACTTCATGACACCTTAAATATCCCAGGAAAGAGAAAACTGGATAAAGAAGTTGTGGTCCTTATGTACAATGGAATATCACTCAGACATGAAATCAATGTCATAAGGCTAGTAGAAGCAAGATGAGTGGATTTAGGTACGATGATCCTAAGTGAAATAAGTCACACAGAAAAAGACACTTATCATAAGCTATCACTTATAGAGGGAATGTAAAAACCGCTACACTTGAACTGAATTACAAAACAGAACAGAGTCACACGTTTAGAAAACACACGATGGCTGCTGAGCGGGAAAGGTGAGGTGGGGTGATGCATAAAACAAGGGTTTCAAATTCGCTCAGATACCGTTCCATTCACCCAATATGTAATAGACAAGACCTACTCCTTGCTCAGTGAACTGGACTCAACACCCCCTATTCACCGCACAAGAATATATGTGACTAGTAAGAATCTTAAAACCTATGTATTGATATCTGTCTGGAAGTGAGTCAAGTGGGTGTAAAGCCGCATAAACACAGCCGTGAAAAGCAGCTAAACCCCATTATAAAAATAAATTACTTTTAAAAACCCGTAAAACAAAGACAGTGAAAGAGAGAGAAATTCTTACACAATTCGTTCAGAGGCTGTGATGCAACCTGGATTGACATATCTAGACCCACAGCTGGATGAGACATAAGGGTGGACACTCTTGGGGCTGAAAAGTTGGGTGAGGTTGGGTGAGCAAACGCAGAACCTTTAAAGTAATACTGCCTGGTACCCATCCCATGGGTCCCAAATCTCCAGGTTCAAGGGCATCTGCCTACATCGAAAACATGCATGAGAAACCCAGAAGATGGTACACCGTGTGATTTTGAAAGGTTTCTAATACGCACCTCATTTCTCATCTCCTTGTGCTCGGGTTCGCCTTTCCAGCTACTTTACTAGCAATCTCCCTACTTGGAGAATCAGCACCTTTAAGCTCCTGTTCCCTACAGGTTGCAATTTGTCCTGAGGATGAACGGGAAGAGGGGCAACCAATGAGAGACTAGATCTAGGTGTTGGGACAGGCACAGGTCACTCTATTTCCCATCAGGAAGAAGAATTAACCACAGGCTAAGCCTGCCGCCCAGAAGCAGAATAGGGCCTGAGGCAATCCCGCGCTTTTGCGGCCAGCTCCCAAAAAAGCCAGTTGAAAAATGGAGCTCAGGGACACTGCAATTCAGAAACCCGCAGAGTTATGAATGATAACTCTCATCCACAGATATATTGAGGGAAGGCAACGAAGAGGATTTGAAAGCAAGGCAGAATTGCAGGAAACAGATTTCAGGAGGTAGATTCGAATCGCCTTTAAAGCACATGAAAAGCGGCAAAACGTCGACAATGATGCCCTTGGCCAAAAAGGGCGTATGCGTTTTTTCCTGAATATATTCAGGAAAAAACGCATACGCCCTGTTTGGCCAACCAAGCAACCTGGAAAGGCTAATCAGCGCTACAAAGAAGTCTCGCTTCCCAACGGTCAAAAGTGCCATGCTGCAAAAAGTGTCCAAACCAGAAATGCAGGACAGGCCATGGAGAAATGGCAGCCTTGCTACGCTGATGGGCGGGATGTAAATTGCCAACAGCCACTCTGGAAAAGTGTACGGTGTGTCCTGAAACATCGAAAAAACACAGCTTAAGGAGCATAGGGCACGTCCACTCATGGGCGTATAAATTGGGAAAACTAAAAATCAGCAAGACACAGGCACCCCAAAGTTTAGGGCTGCTCTGTTGACAAGAACCTCCACTTCATGACACCTTAAATATCCCAGGAAAGAGAAAAATGGATAAAGAAGTTGTGGTCCTTATGTACAATGGTATATCACTCAGACATGAAATCAATGTCATAAGGCTAGTAGAAGCAAGATGAGTGGATTTAGGTACGATGATCCTAAGTGAAATAAGTCACACAGAAAAAGACACTTATCATAAGCTATCACTTATAGAGGGAATGTAAAAACCGCTACACTTGAACTGAATTACAAAACAGAACAGAGTCACACGTTTAGAAAACACACTATGGCTGCTTAACGGGAAAGGTGAGGTGGGGTGATGCATAAAACAAGGGTTTCAAATTCGCTCAGATACCGTTCCATACACCCAATATGTAATAGACAAGACCTACTCCTTGCTCAGTGAACTGGACTCAACACCCCCTATTAACCGCACAAATATATATGTGACTAGTAATAATCTTAAAACCTATGTATTGATATCTGTCTGGAAGTGAGTCAAGTGGGTGTAAAGCCACATAAACACAGCCGTGAAAAGCAGCTAAACCCCATTATAAAAATAAATTACTTTTAAAAACCCATAAAACAAAGACAGTGAAAGAGAGAGAAATTCTTACAAAATTCGTTCAGAGGCTGTGATGCAACCTGGATTGACCATATCTAGACCCACAGCTGGATGAGACATAAGGGTGGACACTCTAGGGGCTGAAAGGTTGGGTGAGGTTGGGTGAGCAAACGCAGACCCTTTAAAGTAATACTGCCTTGTACCCATGCCATGGGTCCCAAATCTCCAGGTTCAAGGACATCTTCCTACATCGAAAACATGCATGAGAAACCCAGAAGATGGTACACCGTGTGATTTTGAAAGGTTTCTAATACGCACCTCATTTCTCATCTCCTTGTGCTCGGGTTCGCCTTTCCAGCTACTTTACTAGCAATCTCCCTACTTGGAGAATCAGCACCTTTAAGCTCCTGTCCCCTACAGGATGCAATTTGTCCTGAGGATGAACGGGAAGAGGGGCAACCAATGAGAGACTAGATCTAGGTGTTGGGACAGGCACAGGTCACTCTATTTTCCCATCAGGAAGAAGAATTAACCACAGGCTCAGCCTGCCGCCCAGAAGCAGAATAGGGCCTGAGGCAATCCCGCGCTTTTGCGGCCAGCTCCCAAAAAAGCCAGTTGAAAAATGGAGCTCAGGGACACTGCAATTCACAAACCCGCAGAGCTATAAATGATAACTCTCATCCACAGATATATTGAGGGAAGGCAACGAAGAGGATTTGAAAGCAAGGCAGAATTTCAGGAAACAGGTCTCAGGAGGTAGATTCGAATCGCCTTTAAAGCATATGAAAAGTGGCAAAACGACGACAATGATGCCCTTGGCCAAACAGGGCTTATGCGTTTTTTCCTGAATATATTCAGGAAAAAACGCATACGCCCTGTTTGGCCAACCAAGCAACCTGGAAAGGCTAATCAGCGCTACAAAGAAGTCTCGCTTCCCATTGGTCAAAAGTGCCATGCTGCAAAAAGTGTCCAAACCAGAAATGCAGGACAGGCCATGGAGAAATGGCAGCCTTGCTACGCTGATGGGCGGGATGTAAATTGCCAACAGCCACTCTGGAAAAGTGTACGGTGTGTCCTGAAACATCGAAAAAAAACAGCTTAGGGAGCATAGGGCACGTCCACTCATGGGCGTATAAATTGGGAAAACTAAAAATCAGCAAGACACAGGCACCCCAAAGTTTAGGGCTGCTCTGTTGACAAGAACCTCCACTTCATGACACCTTAAATATCCCAGGAAAGAGAAAAATGGATAAAGAAGTTGTGGTCCTTATGTACAATGGAATATCACTCAGACATGAAATCAATGTCATAAGGCTAGTAGAGGCAAGATGAGTGGATTTAGGTACGATGATCCTAAGTGAAATAAGTCACACAGAAAAAGACACTTATCATAAGCTATCACTTATAGAGGGAATGTAAAAACCGCTACACTTGAACTGAATTACAAAACAGAACAGAGTCACACATTTAGAAAACACACTATGGCTGCTTAACGGGAAAGGTGAGGTGGGGTGATGCATAAAACAAGGGTTTCAAATTCGCTCAGATACCGTTCCATACACCCAATATGTAATAGACAAGACCTACTCCTTGCTCAGTGAACTGGACTCAACACCCCCTATTCACCGCACAAGAATATATGTGACTAGTAAGAATCTTAAAACCTATGTATTGATATCTGTCTGGAAGTGAGTCAAGTGGGTGTAAGGCCGCATAAACACAGCCGTGAAAAGCAGCTAAACCCCATTATAAAAATAAATTACTTTTAAAAACCCGTAAAACAAAGACAGTGAAAGAGAGAGAAATTCTTACAAAATTCGTTCAGAGGCTGTGATGCAACCTGGATTGACCATATCTAGACCCACAGCTGGATGAGACATAAGGGTGGACACTCTAGGGGCTGAAAGGTTGGGTGAGGTTGGGTGAGCAAACGCAGAACCTTTAAAGTAATACTGCCTTGTACCCATCCCATGGGTCCCAAATCTCCAGGTTCAAGGGCATCTTCCTACATCGAAAACATGCATGAGAAACCCAGAAGATGGTACACCGTGTGATTTTGAAAGGTTTCTAATACGCACCTCATTTCTCATCTCCTTGTGCTCGGGTTCGCCTTTCCAGCTACTTTACTAGCAACCTCCCTACTTGGAGAATCAGCACCTTTAAGCTCCTGTTCCCTACAGGTTGCAATTTGTCCTGAGGATGAACGGGAAGAGGGGCAACCAATGAGAGACTAGATCTAGGTGTTGGGACAGGCACAGGTCACTCTATTTCCCATCAGGAAGAAGAATTAACCACAGGCTAAGCCTGCCGCCCAGAAGCAGAATAGGGCCTGAGGCAATCCCGCGCTTTTGCGGCCAGCTCCCAAAAAAGCCAGTTGAAAAATGGAGCTCAGGGACACTGCAATTCAGAAACCCGCAGAGTTATGAATGATAACTCTCATCCACAGATATATTGAGGGAAGGCAACGAAGAGGATTTGAAAGCAAGGCAGAATTGCAGGAAACAGATTTCAGGAGGTAGATTCGAATCGCCTTTAAAGCACATGAAAAGCGGCAAAACGTCGACAATGATGCCCTTGGCCAAAAAGGGAGTATGCGTTTTTTCCTGAATATATTCAGGAAAAAACGCATACGCCCTTTTTGGCCAACCAAGCAACCTGGAAAGGCAAATCAGTGCTACAAAGAAGTCTCGCTTCCCATCGGTCAAAAGTGCCATGCTGCAAAAAGTGTCCAAACCAGAAATGCAGGACAGCCCATGGAGAAATGGCAGCCTTGCTACGCTGATGGGCGGGATGTAAATTGCCAACAGCCACTCTGGAAAAGTGTACGGTGTGTCCTGAAACATCGAAAAAACACAGCTTAGGGAGCATAGGGCACGTCCACTCATGGGCGTATAAATTGGGAAAACTAAAAATCAGCAAGACACAGGCACCCCAAAGTTTAGGGCTGCTCTGTTGACAAGAACCTCCACTTCATGACACCTTAAATATCCCAGGAAAGAGAAAAATGGATAAAGAAGTTGTGGTCCTTATGTACAATGGAATATCACTCAGACATGAAATCAATGTCATAAGGCTTGTAGAGGCAAGATGAGTGGATTTAGGTACGATGATCCTAAGTGAAATAAGTCACACAGAAAAAGACACTTATCATAAGCTATCACTTATAGAGGGAATGTAAAAACCGCTACACTTGAACTGAATTACAAAACAGAACAGAGTCACACGTTTAGAAAACACACTATGGCTGCTTAACGGGAAAGGTGAGGTGGGGTGATGCATAAAACAAGGGTTTCAAATTCGCTCAGATACCGTTCCATACACCCAATATGTAATAGACAAGACCTACTCCTTGCTCAGTGAACTGGACTCAACACCCCCTATTCACCGCACAAGAATATATGTGACTAGTAAGAATCTTAAAACCTATGTATTGATATCTGTCTGGAAGTGAGTCAAGTGGGTGTAAAGCCGCATAAACACAGCCGTGAAAAGCAGCTAAACCCCATTATAAAAATAAATTACTTTTAAAAACCCGTAAAACAAAGACAGTGAAAGAGAGAGAAATTCTTACAAAATTCGTTCAGAGGCTGTGATGCAACCTGGATTGACCATATCTAGACCCACAGCTGGATGAGACATAAGGGTGGACACTCTTGGGGCTGAAAGGTTGGGTGAGGTTGGGTGAGCAAACGCAGACCCTTTAAAGTAATACTGCCTGGTACCCATCCCATGGGTCCCAAATCTCCAGGTTCAAGGGCATCTTCCTACATCGAAAACATGCATGAGAAACCCAGAAGATGGTACACCGTGTGATTTTGAAAGGTTTCTAAAACGCACCTCATTTCTCATCTCCTTGTGCTCGGGTTCGCCTTTCCAGCTACTTTACTAGCAATCTCCCTACTTGGAGAATCAGCACCTTTAAGCTCCTGTTCCCTACAGGTTGCAATTTGTCCTGAGGATGAACGGGAAGAGGGGCAACCAATGAGAGACTAGATCTAGGTGTTGGGACAGGCACAGGTCACTCTATTTCCCATCAGGAAGAAGAATTAACCACAGGCTAAGCCTGCCGCCCAGAAGCAGAATAGGGCCTGAGGCAATCCCGCGCTTTTGCGGCCAGCTCCCAAAAAAGCCAGTTGAAAAATGGAGCTCAGGGACACTGCAATTCAGAAACCCGCAGAGTTATGAATGATAACTCTCATCCACAGATATATTGAGGGAAGGCAACGAAGAGGATTTGAAAGCAAGGCAGAATTGCAGGAAACAGATTTCAGGAGGTAGATTCGAATCGCCTTTAAAGCACATGAAAAGCGGCAAAACGTCGACAATGATGTCCTTGGCCAAAAAGGGCGTATGCGTTTTTTCCTGAATATATTCAGGAAAAAACGCATACGCCCTTTTTGGCCAACCAAGCAACCTGGAAAGGCAAATCAGTGCTACAAAGAAGTCTCGCTTCCCATCGGTCAAAAGTGCCATGCTGCAAAAAGTGTCAAAACCAGAAATGCAGGACAGGCCATGGAGAAATGGCAGCCTTGCTACGCTGATGGGCGGGATGTAAATTGCCAACAGCCACTCTGGAAAAGTGTACGGTGTGTCCTGAAACATCGAAAAAACACAGCTTAGGGAGCATAGGGCACGTCCACTCATGGGCGTATAAATTGGGAAAACTAAAAATCAGCAAGACACAGGCACCCCAAAGTTTAGGGCTGCTCTGTTGACAAGAACCTCCACTTCATGACACCTTAAATATCCCAGGAAAGAGAAAACTGGATAAAGAAGTTGTGGTCCTTATGTACAATGGAATATCACTCAGACATGAAATCAATGTCATAAGGCTAGTAGAAGCAAGATGAGTGGATTTAGGTACGATGATCCTAAGTGAAATAAGTCACACAGAAAAAGACACTTATCATAAGCTATCACTTATAGAGGGAATGTAAAAACCGCTACACTTGAACTGAATTACAAAACAGAACAGAGTCACACGTTTAGAAAACACACGATGGCTGCTGAGCGGGAAAGGTGAGGTGGGGTGATGCATAAAACAAGGGTTTCAAATTCGCTCAGATACCGTTCCATTCACCCAATATGTAATAGACAAGACCTACTCCTTGCTCAGTGAACTGGACTCAACACCCCCTATTCACCGCACAAGAATATATGTGACTAGTAAGAATCTTAAAACCTATGTATTGATATCTGTCTGGAAGTGAGTCAAGTGGGTGTAAAGCCGCATAAACACAGCCGTGAAAAGCAGCTAAACCCCATTATAAAAATAAATTACTTTTAAAAACCCGTAAAACAAAGACAGTGAAAGAGAGAGAAATTCTTACACAATTCGTTCAGAGGCTGTGATGCAACCTGGATTGACATATCTAGACCCACAGCTGGATGAGACATAAGGGTGGACACTCTTGGGGCTGAAAAGTTGGGTGAGGTTGGGTTAGCAAACGCAGAACCTTTAAAGTAATACTGCCTGGTACCCATCCCATGGGTCCCAAATCTCCAGGTTCAAGGGCATCTGCCTACATCGAAAACATGCATGAGAAACCCAGAAGATGGTACACCGTGTGATTTTGAAAGGTTTCTAATACGCACCTCATTTCTCATCTCCTTGTGCTCGGGTTCGCCTTTCCAGCTACTTTACTAGCAATCTCCCTACTTGGAGAATCAGCACCTTTAAGCTCCTGTTCCCTACAGGTTGCAATTTGTCCTGAGGATGAACGGGAAGAGGGGCAACCAATGAGAGACTAGATCTAGGTGTTGGGACAGGCACAGGTCACTCTATTTCCCATCAGGAAGAAGAATTAACCACAGGCTAAGCCTGCCGCCCAGAAGCAGAATAGGGCCTGAGGCAATCCCGCGCTTTTGCGGCCAGCTCCCAAAAAAGCCAGTTGAAAAATGGAGCTCAGGGACACTGCAATTCAGAAACCCGCAGAGTTATGAATGATAACTCTCATCCACAGATATATTGAGGGAAGGCAACGAATAGGATTTGAAAGCAAGGCAGAATTGCAGGAAACAGATTTCAGGAGGTAGATTCGAATCGCCTTTAAAACACATGAAAAGAGGCAAAACGTCGACAATGATGCCCTTGGCCAAAAAGGGCGTATGCGTTTTTTCCTGAATATATTCAGGAAAAAACGCATACGCCCTTTTTGGCCAACCAAGCAACCTGGAAAGGCAAATCAGTGCTACAAAGAAGTCTCGCTTCCCATCGGTCAAAAGTGCCATGCTGCAAAAAGTGTCAAAACCAGAAATGCAGGACAGGCCATGGAGAAATGGCAGCCTTGCTACGCTGATGGGCGGGATGTAAATTGCCAACAGCCACTCTGGAAAAGTGTATGGTGTGTCCTGAAACATCGAAAAAACACAGCTTAGGGAGCATAGGGCACGTCCTCTCATGGGCGTATAAATTGGGAAAACTAAAAATCAGCAAGACACAGGCACCCCAAAGTTTAGGGCTGCTCTGTTGACAAGAACCTCCACTTCATGACACCTTAAATATCCCAGGAAAGAGAAAAATGGATAAAGAAGTTGTGGTCCTTATGTACAATGGAATATCACTCAGACATGAAATCAATGTCATAAGGCTAGTAGAAGCAAGATGAGTGGATTTAGGTACGATGATCCTAAGTGAAATAAGTCACACAGAAAAAGACACTTATCATAAGCTATCACTTATAGAAGGAATGTAAAAACCGCTACACTTGAACTGAATTACAAAACAGAACAGAGTCACACATTTAGAAAACACACTGTGGCTGCTTAACGGGAAAGGTGAGGTGGGGTGATGCATAAAACAAGGGTTTCAAATTCGCTCAGATACCGTTCCATACACCCAATATGTAATAGACAATACCTACTCCATGCTCAGTGAACTGGACTCAACACCCCCTATTCACCGCACAAGAATATATGTGACTAGTAAGAATCTTAAAACCTATGTATTGATATCTGTCTGGAAGTGAGTCAAGTGGGTGTAAAGCCGCATAAACACAGCCGTGAAAAGCAGCTAAACCCCATTATAAAAATAAATTACTTTTAAAAACCCGTAAAACAAAGACAGTGAAAGAGAGAGAAATTCTTACAAAATTCGTTCAGAGGCTGTGATGCAACCTGGATTGACATATCTAGACCCACAGCTGGATGAGACATAAGGGTGGACACTCTTGGGGCTGAAAGGTTGGGTGAGGTTGGGTGAGCAAACGCAGACCCTTTAAAGTAATACTGCCTGGTACCCATCCCTTGGGTCCCAAATCTCCAGGTTGAAGGGCATCTTCCTACATCGAAAACATGCATGAGAAACCCAGAAGATGGTACACCGTGTGATTTTGAAAGGTTTCTAATACGCACCTCATTTCTCATCTCCTTGTGCTCGGGTTCGCCTTTCCAGCTACTTTACTAGCAATCTCCCTACTTGGAGAATCAACACCTTTAAGCTCCTGTTCCCTACAGGTTGCAATTTGTCCTGAGGATGAACGGGAAGAGGGGCAACCAATGAGAGACTAGATCTAGGTGTTCGGACAGGCACAGGTCACTCTATTTCCCATCAGGAAGAAGAATTAACCACAGGCTAAGCCTGCCGCCCAGAAGCAGAATAGGGCCTGAGGCAATCCCGCGCTTTTGCGGCCAGCTCCCAAAAAAGCCAGTTGAAAAATGGAGCTCAGGGACACTGCAATTCAGAAACCCGCAGAGTTATGAATGATAACTCTCATCCACAGATATATTGAGGGAAGGCAACGAAGAGGATTTGAAAGCAAGGCAGAATTGCAGGAAACAGATTTCAGGAGGTAGATTCGAATCGCCTTTAAAGCACATGAAAAGCGGCAAAACGTCGACAATGATGCCCTTGGCCAAAAAGGGCGTATGCGTTTTTTCCTGAATATATTCAGGAAAAAACGCATACGCCCTGTTTGGCCAACCAAGCAACCTGGAAAGGATAATCAGCGCTACAAAGAAGTCTCGCTTCCCAACGGTCAAAAGTGCCATGCTGCAAAATGTGTCCAAACCAGAAATGCAGGACAGGCCATGGAGAAATGGCAGCCTTGCTACGCTGATGGGCAGGATGTAAATTGCCAACAGCCACTCTGGAAAAGTGTACGGTGTGTCCTGAAACATCGAAAAAACACAGCTTAAGGAGCATAGGGAACGTCCACTCATGGGCGTATAAATTGGGAAAACTAAAAATCAGCAAGACACAGGCACCCCAAAGTTTAGGGCTGCTCTGTTGACAAGAACCTCCACTTCATGACACCTTAAATATCCCAGGAAAGAGAAAAATGGATAAAGAAGTTGTGGTCCTTATGTACAATGGTATATCACTCAGACATGAAATCAATGTCATAAGGCTAGTAGAAGCAAGATGAGTGGATTTAGGTACGATGATCCTAAGTGAAATAAGTCACACAGAAAAAGACACTTATCATAAGCTATCACTTATAGAGGGAATGTAAAAACCGCTACACTTGAACTGAATTACAAAACAGAACAGAGTCACACGTTTAGAAAACACACTATGGCTGCTTAACGGGAAAGGTGAGGTGGGGTGATGCATAAAACAAGGGTTTCAAATTCGCTCAGATACCGTTCCATACACCCAATATGTAATAGACAAGACCTACTCCTTGCTCAGTGAACTGGACTCAACACCCCCTATTCACCGCACAAATATATATGTGACTAGTAATAATCTTAAAACCTATGTATTGATATCTGTCTGGAAGTGAGTCAAGTGGGTGTAAAGCCACATAAACACAGCCGTGAAAAGCAGCTAAACCCCATTATAAAAATAAATTACTTTTAAAAACCCATAAAACAAAGACAGTGAAAGAGAGAGAAATTCTTACAAAATTCGTTCAGAGGCTGTGATGCAACCTGGATTGACCATATCTAGACCCACAGCTGGATGAGACATAAGGGTGGACACTCTAGGGGCTGAAAGGTTGGGTGAGGTTGGGTGAGCAAACGCAGACCCTTTAAAGTAATACTGCCTTGTACCCATGCCATGGGTCCCAAATCTCCAGGTTCAAGGGCATCTTCCTACATCGAAAACATGCATGAGAAACCCAGAAGATGGTACACCGTGTGATTTTGAAAGGTTTCTAATACGCACCTCATTTCTCATCTCCTTGTGCTCGGGTTCGCCTTTCCAGCTACTTTACTAGCAATCTCCCTACTTGGAGAATCAGCACCTTTAAGCTCCTGTCCCCTACAGGATGCAATTTGTCCTGAGGATGAACGGGAAGAGGGGCAACCAATGAGAGACTAGATCTACGTGTTGGGACAGGCACAGGTCACTCTATTTTCCCATCAGGAAGAAGAATTAACCACAGGCTCAGCCTGCCGCCCAGAAGCACAATAGGGCCTGAGGCAATCCCGCGCTTTTGCGGCCAGCTCCCAAAAAAGCCAGTTGAAAAATGGAGCTCAGGGACACTGCAATTCACAAACCCGCAGAGCTATAAATGATAACTCTCATCCACAGATATATTGAGGGAAGGCAACGAAGAGGATTTGAAAGCAAGGCAGAATTTCAGGAAACAGGTCTCAGGAGGTAGATTCGAATCGCCTTTAAAGCATATGAAAAGTGGCAAAACGACGACAATGATGCCCTTGGCCAAACAGGGCTTATGCGTTTTTTCCTGAATATATTCAGGAAAAAACGCATATGCCCTGTTTGGCCAACCAAGCAACCTGGAAAGGCTAATCAGCGCTACAAAGAAGTCTCGCTTCCCATTGGTCAAAAGTGCCATGCTGCAAAAAGTGTCCAAACCAGAAATGCAGGACAGGCCATGGAGAAATGGCAGCCTTGCTACGCTGATGGGCGGGATGTAAATTGCCAACAGCCACTCTGGAAAAGTGTACGGTGTGTCCTGAAACATCGAAAAAAAACAGCTTAGGGAGCATAGGGCACGTCCACTCATGGGCGTATAAATTGGGAAAACTAAAAATCAGCAAGACACAGGCACCCCAAAGTTTAGGGCTGCTCTGTTGACAAGAACCTCCACTTCATGACACCTTAAATATCCCAGGAAAGAGAAAAATGGATAAAGAAGTTGTGGTCCTTATGTACAATGGAATATCACTCAGACATGAAATCAATGTCATAAGGCTAGTAGAGGCAAGATGAGTGGATTTAGGTACGATGATCCTAAGTGAAATAAGTCACACAGAAAAAGACACTTATCATAAGCTATCACTTATAGAGGGAATGTAAAAACCGCTACACTTGAACTGAATTACAAAACAAAACAGAGTCACACATTTAGAAAACACACTATGGCTGCTTAACGGGAAAGGTGAGGTGGGGTGATGCATAAAACAAGGGTTTCAAATTCGCTCAGATACCGTTCCATACACCCAATATGTAATAGACAAGACCTACTCCTTGCTCAGTGAACTGGACTCAACACCCCCTATTCACCGCACAAGAATATATGTGACTAGTAAGAATCTTAAAACCTATGTATTGATATCTGTCTGGAAGTGAGTCAAGTGGGTGTAAGGCCGCATAAACACAGCCGTGAAAAGCAGCTAAACCCCATTATAAAAATAAATTACTTTTAAAAACCCGTAAAACAAAGACAGTGAAAGAGAGAGAAATTCTTACACAATTAGTTCAGAGGCTGTGATGCAACCTGGATTGACCATATCTAGACCCACAGCTGGATGAGACATAAGGGTGGACACTCTAGGGGCTGAAAGGTTGGGTGAGGTTGGGTGAGCAAACGCAGACCCTTTAAAGTAATACTGCCTTGTACCCATCCCATGGGTCCCAAATCTCCAGGTTCAAGGGCATCTTCCTACATCGAAAACATGCATGAGAAACCCAGAAGATGGTACACCGTGTGATTTTGAAAGGTTTCTAATACGCACCTCATTTCTCATCTCCTTGTGCTCGGGTTCGCCTTTCCAGCTACTTTACTAGCAACCTCCCTACTTGGAGAATCAGCACCTTTAAGCTCCTGTTCCCTACAGGTTGCAATTTGTCCTGAGGATGAACGGGAAGAGGGGCAACCAATGAGAGACTAGATCTAGGTGTTGGGACAGGCACAGGTCACTCTATTTCCCATCAGGAAGAAGAATTAACGACAGGCTAAGCCTGCCGCCCAGAAGCAGAATAGGGCCTGAGGCAATCCCGCGCTTTTGCGGCCAGCTCCCAAAAAAGCCAGTTGAAAAATGGAGCTCAGGGACACTGCAATTCAGAAACCCGCAGAGTTATGAATGATAACTCTCATCCACAGATATATTGAGGGAAGGCAACGAAGAGGATTTGAAAGCAAGGCAGAATTGCAGGAAACAGATTTCAGGAGGTAGATTCGAATCGCCTTTAAAGCACATGAAAAGCGGCAAAACGTCGACAATGATGCCCTTGGCCAAAAAGGGCGTATGCGTTTTTTCCTGAATATATTCAGGAAAAAACGCATACGCCCTTTTTGGCCAACCAAGCAACCTGGAAAGGCAAATCAGTGCTACAAAGAAGTCTCGCTTCCCATCGGTCAAAAGTGCCATGCTGCAAAAAGTGTCCAAACCAGAAATGCAGGACAGGCCATGGAGAAATGGCAGCCTTGCTACGCTGATGGGCGGGATGTAAATTGCCAACAGCCACTCTGGAAAAGTGTACGGTGTGTCCTGAAACATCGAAAAAACACAGCTTAGGGAGCATAGGGCACGTCCACTCATGGGCGTATAAATTGGGAAAACTAAAAATCAGCAAGACACAGGCACCCCAAAGTTTAGGGCTGCTCTGTTGACAAGAACCTCCACTTCATGACACCTTAAATATCCCAGGAAAGAGAAAACTGGATAAAGAAGTTGTGGTCCTTATGTACAATGGAATATCACTCAGACATGAAATCAATGTCATAAGGCTAGTAGAAGCAAGATGAGTGGATTTAGGTACGATGATCCTAAGTGAAATAAGTCACACAGAAAAAGACACTTATCATAAGCTATCACTTATAGAGGGAATGTAAAAACCGCTACACTTGAACTGAATTACAAAACAGAACAGAGTCACACGTTTAGAAAACACACGATGGCTGCTGAGCGGGAAAGGTGAGGTGGGGTGATGCATAAAACAAGGGTTTCAAATTCGCTCAGATACCGTTCCATTCACCCAATATGTAATAGACAAGACCTACTCCTTGCTCAGTGAACTGGACTCAACACCCCCTATTCACCGCACAAGAATATATGTGACTAGTAAGAATCTTAAAACCTATGTATTGATATCTGTCTGGAAGTGAGTCAAGTGGGTGTAAAGCCGCATAAACACAGCCGTGAAAAGCAGCTAAACCCCATTATAAAAATAAATTACTTTTAAAAACCCGTAAAACAAAGACAGTGAAAGAGAGAGAAATTCTTACACAATTCGTTCAGAGGCTGTGATGCAACCTGGATTGACATATCTAGACCCACAGCTGGATGAGACATAAGGGTGGACACTCTTGGGGCTGAAAAGTTGGGTGAGGTTGGGTGAGCAAACGCAGAACCTTTAAAGTAATACTGCCTGGTACCCATCCCATGGGTCCCAAATCTCCAGGTTCAAGGGCATCTGCCTACATCGAAAACATGCATGAGAAACCCAGAAGATGGTACACCGTGTGATTTTGAAAGGTTTCTAATACGCACCTCATTTCTCATCTCCTTGTGCTCGGGTTCGCCTTTCCAGCTACTTTACTAGCAATCTCCCTACTTGGAGAATCAGCACCTTTAAGCTCCTGTTCCCTACAGGTTGCAATTTGTCCTGAGGATGAACGGGAAGAGGGGCAACCAATGAGAGACTAGATCTAGGTGTTGGGACAGGCACAGGTCACTCTATTTCCCATCAGGAAGAAGAATTAACCACAGGCTAAGCCTGCCGCCCAGAAGCAGAATAGGGCCTGAGGCAATCCCGCGCTTTTGCGGCCAGCTCCCAAAAAAGCCAGTTGAAAAATGGAGCTCAGGGACACTGCAATTCAGAAACCCGCAGAGTTATGAATGATAACTCTCATCCACAGATATATTGAGGGAAGGCAACGAATAGGATTTGAAAGCAAGGCAGAATTGCAGGAAACAGATTTCAGGAGGTAGATTCGAATCGCCTTTAAAACACATGAAAAGAGGCAAAACGTCGACAATGATGCCCTTGGCCAAAAAGAGCGTATGCGTTATTTCCTGAATATATTCAGGAAAAAACGCATACGCCCTTTTTGGCCAACCAAGCAACCTGGAAAGGCAAATCAGTGCTACAAAGAAGTCTCGCTTCCCATCGGTCAAAAGTGCCATGCTGCAAAAAGTGTCAAAACCAGAAATGCAGGACAGGCCATGGAGAAATGGCAGCCTTGCTACGCTGATGGGCGGGATGTAAATTGCCAACAGCCACTCTGGAAAAGTGTATGGTGTGTCCTGAAACATCGAAAAAACACAGCTTAGGGAGCATAGGGCACGTCCTCTCATGGGCGTATAAATTGGGAAAACTAAAAATCAGCAAGACACAGGCACCCCAAAGTTTAGGGCTGCTCTGTTGACAAGAACCTCCACTTCATGACACCTTAAATATCCCAGGAAAGAGAAAAATGGATAAAGAAGTTGTGGTCCTTATGTACAATGGAATATCACTCAGACATGAAATCAATGTCATAAGGCTAGTAGAAGCAAGATGAGTGGATTTAGGTACGATGATCCTAAGTGAAATAAGTCACACAGAAAAAGACACTTATCATAAGCTATCACTTATAGAAGGAATGTAAAAACCGCTACACTTGAACTGAATTACAAAACAGAACAGAGTCACACATTTAGAAAACACACTGTGGCTGCTTAACGGGAAAGGTGAGGTGGGGTGATGCATAAAACAAGGGTTTCAAATTCGCTCAGATACCGTTCCATACACCCAATATGTAATAGACAATACCTACTCCATGCTCAGTGAACTGGACTCAACACCCCCTATTCACCGCACAAGAATATATGTGACTAGTAAGAATCTTAAAACCTATGTATTGATATCTGTCTGGAAGTGAGTCAAGTGGGTGTAAAGCCGCATAAACACAGCCGTGAAAAGCAGCTAAACCCCATTATAAAAATAAATTACTTTAAAAAACCCGTAAAACAAAGACAGTGAAAGAGAGAGAAATTCTTACAAAATTCGTTCAGAGGCTGTGATGCAACCTGGATTGACATATCTAGACCCACAGCTGGATGAGACATAAGGGTGGACACTCTTGGGGCTGAAAGGTTGGGTGAGGTTGGGTGAGCAAACGCAGACCCTTTAAAGTAATACTGCCTGGTACCCATCCCTTGGGTCCCAAATCTCCAGGTTGAAGGGCATCTTCCTACATCGAAAACATGCATGAGAAACCCAGAAGATGGTACACCGTGTGATTTTGAAAGGTTTCTAATACGCACCTCATTTCTCATCTCCTTGTGCTCGGGTTCGCCTTTCCAGCTACTTTACTAGCAATCTCCCTACTTGGAGAATCAACACCATTAAGCTCCTGTTCCCTACAGGTTGCAATTTGTCCTGAGGATGAACGGGAAGAGGGGCAACCAATGAGAGACTAGATCTAGGTGTTCGGACAGGCACAGGTCACTCTATTTCCCATCAGGAAGAAGAATTAACCACAGGATAAGCCTGCCGCCCAGAAGCAGAATAGGGCCTGAGGCAATCCCGCGCTTTTGCGGCCAGCTCCCAAAAAAGCCAGTTGAAAAATGGAGCTCAGGGACACTGCAATTCACAAACCCGCAGAGCTATAAATGATAACTCTCATCCACAGATATATTGAGGGAAGGCAACGAAGAGGATTTGAAAGCAAGGCAGAATTTCAGGAAACAGGTCTCAGGAGGTAGATTCGAATCGCCTTTAAAGCATATGAAAAGTGGCAAAACGACGACAATGATGCCCTTGGCCAAACAGGGCTTATGCGTTTTTTCCTGAATATATTCAGGAAAAAACGCATACGCCCTTTTTGGCCAACCAAGCAACCTGGAAAGGCTAATCAGCGCTACAAAGAAGTCTCGCTTCCCATTGGTCAAAAGTGCCATGCTGCAAAAAGTGTCCAAACCAGAAATGCAGGACAGGCCATGGAGAAATGGCAGCCTTGCTACGCTGATGGGCGGGATGTAAATTGCCAACAGCCACTCTGTAAAAGTGTACGGTGTGTCCTGAAACATCGAAAAAAAACAGCTTAGGGAGCATAGGGCACGTCCACTCATGGGCGTATAAATTGGGAAAACTAAAAATCAGCAAGACACAGGCACCCCAAAGTTTAGGGCTGCTCTGTTGACAAGAACCTCCACTTCATGACACCTTAAATATCCCAGGAAAGAGAAAAATGGATAAAGAAGTTGTGGTCCTTATGTACAATGGAATATCACTCAGACATGAAATCAATGTCATAAGGCTAGTAGAGGCAAGATGAGTGGATTTAGGTACGATGATCCTAAGTGAAATAAGTCACACAGAAAAAGACACTTATCATAAGCTGTCACTTATAGAGGGAATGTAAAAACCGCTACACTTGAACTGAATTACAAAACAAAACAGAGTCACACATTTAGAAAACACACTATGGCTGCTTAACGGGAAAGTTGAGGTGGGGTGATGCATAAAACAAGGGTTTCAAATTCGCTCAGATACCGTTCCATACACCCAATATGTAATAGACAAGACCTACTCCTTGCTCAGTGAACTGGACTCAACACCCCCTATTCACCGCACAAGAATATATGTGACTAGTAAGAATCTTAAAACCTATGTATTGATATTTGTCTGGAAGTGAGTCAAGTGGGTGTAAGGCCGCATAAACACAGCCGTGAAAAGCAGCTAAACCCCATTATAAAAATAAATTACTTTTAAAAACCCGTAAAACAAAGACAGTGAAAGAGAGAGAAATTCTTACAAAATTCGTTCAGAGGCTGTGATGCAACCTGGATTGACCATATCTAGACCCACAGCTGGATGAGACATAAGGGTGGACACTCTAGGGGCTGAAAGGTTGGGTGAGGTTGGGTGAGCAAACGCAGAACCTTTAAAGTAATACTGCCTTGTACCCATCCCATGGGTCCCAAATCTCCAGGTTCAAGGGCATCTTCCTACATCGAAAACATGCATGAGAAACCCAGAAGATGGTACACCGTGTGATTTTGAAAGGTTTCTAATACGCACCTCATTTCTCATCTCCTTGTGCTCGGGTTCGCCTTTCCAGCTACTTTACTAGCAACCTCCCTACTTGGAGAATCAGCACCTTTAAGCTCCTGTTCCCTACAGGTTGCAATTTGTCCTGAGGATGAACGGGAAGAGGGGCAACCAATGAGAGACTAGATCTAGGTGTTGGGACAGGCACAGGTCACTCTATTTCCCATCAGGAAGAAGAATTAACCACAGGCTAAGCCTGCCGCCCAGAAGAAGAATAGGGCCTGAGGCAATCCCGCGCTTTTGCGGCCAGCTCCCAAAAAAGCCAGTTGAAAAATGGAGCTCAGGGACACTGCAATTCAGAAACCCGCAGAGTTATGAATGATAACTCTCATCCACAGATATATTGAGGGAAGGCAACGAAGAGGATTTGAAAGCAAGGCAGAATTGCAGGAAACAGATTTCAGGAGGTAGATTCGAATCGCCTTTAAAGCACATGAAAAGCGGCAAAACGTCGACAATGATGCCCTTGGCCAAAAAGGGCGTATGCGTTTTTTCCTGAATATATTCAGGAAAAAACGCATACGCCCTTTTTGGCCAACCAAGCAACCTGGAAAGGCAAATCAGTGCTACAAAGAAGTCTCGCTTCCCATCGGTCAAAAGTGCCATGCTGCAAAAAGTGTCCAAACCAGAAATGCAGGACAGGCCATGGAGAAATGGCAGCCTTGCTACGCTGATGGGCGGGATGTAAATTGCCAACAGCCACTCTGGAAAAGTGTACGGTGTGTCCTGAAACATCGAAAAAACACAGCTTAGGGAGCATAGGGCACGTCCACTCATGGGCGTATAAATTGGGAAAACTAAAAATCAGCAAGACACAGGCACCCCAAAGTTTAGGGCTGCTCTGTTGACAAGAACCTCCACTTCATGACACCTTAAATATCCCAGGAAAGAGAAAAATGGATAAAGAAGTTGTGGTCCTTATGTACAATGGAATATCACTCAGACATGAAATCAATGTCATAAGGCTTGTAGAGGCAAGATGAGTGGATTTAGGTACGATGATCCTAAGTGAAATAAGTCACACAGAAAAAGACACTTATCATAAGCTATCACTTATAGAGGGAATGTAAAAACCGCTACACTTGAACTGAATTACAAAACAGAACAGAGTCACACGTTTAGAAAACACACTATGGCTGCTTAACGGGAAAGGTGAGGTGGGGTGATGCATAAAACAAGGGTTTCAAATTCGCTCAGATACCGTTCCATACACCCAATATGTAATAGACAAGACCTACTCCTTGCTCAGTGAACTGGACTCAACACCCCCTATTCACCGCACAAGAATATATGTGACTAGTAAGAATCTTAAAACCTATGTATTGATATCTGTCTGGAAGTGAGTCAATTGGGTGTAAAGCCGCATAAACACAGCCGTGAAAAGCAGCTAAACCCCATTATAAAAATAAATTACTTTTAAAAACCCGTAAAACAAAGACAGTGAAAGAGAGAGAAATTCTTACAAAATTCGTTCAGAGGCTGTGATGCAACCTGGATTAACCATATCTAGACCCACAGCTGGATGAGACATAAGGGTGGACACTCTTGGGGCTGAAAGGTTGAGTGAGGTTGGGTGAGCAAACGCAGACCCTTTAAAGTAATACTGCCTGGTACCCATCCCATGGGTCCCAAATCTCCAGGTTCAAGGGCATCTTCCTATATGGAAAACATGCATGAGAAACCCAGAAGATGGTACACCGTGTGATTTTGAAAGGTTTCTAATACGCACCTCATTTCTCATCTCCTTGTGCTCGGGTTCGCCTTTCCAGCTACTTTACTAGCAATCTCCCTACTTGGAGAATCAGCACCTTTAAGCTCCTGTCCCCTACAGGATGCAATTTGTCCTGAGGATGAACGGGAAGAGGGGCAACCAATGAGAGACTAGATCTATGTGTTGGGACAGGCACAGGTCACTCTATTTTCCCATCAGGAAGAAGAATTAACCACAGGCTCAGCCTGCCGCCCAGAAGCAGAATAGGGCCTGAGGCAATCCCGCGCTTTTGCGGCCAGCTCCCAAAAAAGCCAGTTGAAAAATGGAGCTCAGGGACACTGCAATTCACAAACCCGCAGAGCTATAAATGATAACTCTCATCCACAGATATATTGAGGGAAGGCAACGAAGAGGATTTGAAAGCAAGGCAGAATTTCAGGAAACAGGTTTCAGGAGGTAGATTCGAATCGCCTTTAAAGCATATGAAAAGTGGCAAAACGTCGACAATGATGCCCTTGGCCAAACAGGGCGTATGCGTTTTTTCCTGAATATATTCAGGAAAAAACGCATAGGCCCTGTTTGGCCAACCAAGCAACCTGGAAAGGCTAATCAGCGTTACAAAGAAGTCTCGCTTCCCATTGGTCAAAAGTGCCATGCTGCAAAAAGTGTCCAAACCAGAAATGCAGGACAGGCCATGGAGAAATGGCAGCCTTGCTACGCTGATGGGCGGGATGTAAATTGCCAACAGCCACTCTGGAAAAGTGTACGGTGTGTCCTGAAACATCGAAAAAACACAGCTTAGGGAGCATAGGGCACGTCCACTCATGGGCGTATAAATTGGGAAAACTAAAAATCAGCAAGACACAGGCACCCCAAAGTTTAGGGCTGCTCTGTTGACAAGAACCTCCACTTCATGATACCTTAAATATCCCAGGAAAGAGAAAAATGGATAGAGAAGTTGTGGTCCTTATGTACAATGGAATATCACTCAGACATGAAATCAATGTCATAAGGCTAGTAGAAGCAAGATGAGTGGATTTAGGTACGATGATCCTAAGTGAAATAAGTCACACAGAAAAAGACACTTATCATAAGGTATCACTTATAGAGGGAATGTAAAAACCGCTACACTTGAACTGAATTACAAAACAGAACAGAGTCACACGTTTAGAAAACACACTATGGCTGCTTAACGGCAAAGGTGAGGTGGGGTGATGCATAAAACAAGGGTTTCAAATTCGCTCAGATACCGTTCCATACACCCAATATGTAATAGACAAGACCTACTCCTTGCTCAGTGAACTGGACTCAACACCCCCTATTCACCGCACAAGAATATATGTGACTAGTAAGAATCTTAAAACCTATGTATTGATATCTGTCTGGAAGTGAGTCAAGTGGGTGTAAAGCCGCATAAACACAGCCGTGAAAAGCAGCTAAACTCCATTATAAAAATAAATTACTTTTAAAAACCCGTAAAACAAAGACAGTGAAAGAGAGAGAAATTCTTACAAAATTCGTTCAGAGGCTGTGATGCAACCTGGATTGACCATATCTAGACCCACAGCTGGATGAGACATAAGGGTGGACACTCTTGGGGCTGAAAGGTTGGGTGAGGTTGGGTGAGCAAACGCAGACCCTTTAAAGTAATACTGCCTGGTACCCATCCCATGGGTCCCAAATCTCCAGGTTCAAGGGCATCTTCCTACATCGAAAACATGCATGAGGAACCCAGAAGATGGTACACCGTGTGATTTTGAAAGGTTTCTAATACGCACCTCATTTCTCATCTCCTTGTGCTCGGGTTCGCCTTTCCAGCTACTTTACTAGCAACCTCCCTACTTGGAGAATCAGCACCTTTAAGCTCCTGTTCCCTACAGGTTGCAATTTGTCCTGAGGATGAACGGGAAGAGGGGCAACCAATGAGAGACTAGATCTAGGTGTTGGGACAGGCACAGGTCACTCTATTTCCCATCAGGAAGAAGAATTAACCACAGGCTAAGCCTGCCGCCCAGAAGCAGAATAGGGCCTGAGGCAATCCCGCGCTTTTGCGGCCAGCTCCCAAAAAAGCCAGTTGAAAAATGGAGCTCAGGGACACTGCAATTCAGAAACCCGCAGAGTTATGAATGATAACTCTCATCCACAGATATATTGAGGGAAGGCAACGAAGAGGATTTGAAAGCAAGGCAGAATTGCAGGAAACAGATTTCAGGAGGTAGATTCGAATCGCCTTTAAAGCACATGAAAAGCGGCAAAACGTCGACAATGATGCCCTTGGCCAAAAAGGGCGTATGCGTTTTTTCCTGAATATATTCAGGAAAAAACGCATACGCCCTTTTTGGCCAACCAAGCAACCTGGAAAGGCAAATCAGTGCTACAAAGAAGTCTCGCTTCCCATCGGTCAAAAGTGCCATGCTGCAAAAAGTGTCCAAACCAGAAATGCAGGACAGGCCATGGAGAAATGGCAGCCTTGCTACGCTGATGGGCGGGATGTAAATTGCCAACAGCCACTCTGGAAAAGTGTACGGTGTGTCCTGAAACATCGAAAAAACACAGCTTAGGGAGCATAGGGCACGTCCACTCATGGGCGTATAAATTGGGAAAACTAAAAATCAGCAAGACACAGGCACCCCAAAGTTTAGGGCTGCTCTGTTGACAAGAACCTCCACTTCATGACACCTTAAATATCCCAGGAAAGAGAAAAATGGATAAAGAAGTTGTGGTCCTTATGTACAATGGAATATCACTCAGACATGAAATCAATGTCATAAGGCTTGTAGAGGCAAGATGAGTGGATTTAGGTACGATGATCCTAAGTGAAATAAGTCACACAGAAAAAGACACTTATCATAAGCTATCACTTATAGAGGGAATGTAAAAACCGCTACACTTGAACTGAATTACAAAACAGAACAGAGTCACACGTTTAGAAAACACACTATGGCTGCTTAATGGGAAAGGTGAGGTGGGGTGATGCATAAAACAAGGGTTTCAAATTCGCTCAGATACCGTTCCATACACCCAATATGTAATAGACAAGACCTACTCCTTGCTCAGTGAACTGGACTCAACACCCCCTATTCACCGCACAAGAATATATGTGACTAGTAAGAATCTTAAAACCTATGTATTGATATCTGTCTGGAAGTGAGTCAAGTGGGTGTAAAGCCGCATAAACACAGCCGTGAAAAGCAGCTAAACCCCATTATAAAAATAAATTACTTTTAAAAACCCGTAAAACAAAGACAGTGAAAGCGAGAGAAATTATTACAAAATTCGTTCAGAGGCTCTGATGCAACCTGGATTGACCATATCTAGACCCACAGCTGGATGAGACATAAGGGTGGACACTCTTGGGGCTGAAAGGTTGGGTGAGGTTGGGTGAGCAAACGCAGACCCTTTAAAGTAATACTGCCTGGTACCCATCCCATGGGTCCCAAATCTCCAGGTTCAAGGGCATCTTCCTACATCGAAAACATGCATGAGAAACCCAGAAGATGGTACACCGTGTGATTTTGAAAGGTTTCTAATACGCACCTCATTTCTCATCTCCTTGTGCTCGGGTTCGCCTTTCCAGCTACTTTACTAGCAATCTCCCTACTTGGAGAATCAGCACCTTTAAGCTCCTGTTCCCTACAGGTTGCAATTTGTCCTGAGGATGAACGGGAAGAGGGGCAACCAATGAGAGACTAGATCTAGGTGTTGGGACAGGCACAGGTCACTCTATTTCCCATCAGGAAGAAGAATTAACCACAGGCTAAGCCTGCCGCCCAGAAGCAGAATAGGGCCTGAGGCAATCCCGCGCTTTTGCGGCCAGCTCCCAAAAAAGCCAGTTGAAAAATGGAGCTCAGGGACACTGCAATTCAGAAACCCGCAGAGTTATGAATGATAACTCTCATCCACAGATATATTGAGGGAAGGCAACGAAGAGGATTTGAAAGCAAGGCAGAATTGCAGGAAACAGATTTCAGGAGGTAGATTCGAATCGCCTTTAAAGCACATGAAAAGCGGCAAAACGTCGACAATGATGCCCTTGGCCAAAAAGGGCGTATGCGTTTTTTCCTGAATATATTCAGGAAAAAACGCATACGCCCTTTTTGGCCAACCAAGCAACCTGGAAAGGCAAATCAGTGCTACAAAGAAGTCTCGCTTCCCATCGGTCAAAAGTGCCATGCTGCAAAAAGTGTCAAAACCAGAAATGCAGGACAGGCCATGGAGAAATGGCAGCCTTGCTACGCTGATGGGCGGGATATAAATTGCCAACAGCCACTCTGGAAAAGTGTACGGTGTGTCCTGAAACATCGAAAAAACACAGCTTAGGGAGCATAGGGCACGTCCACTCATGGGCGTATAAATTGGGAAAACTAAAAATCAGCAAGACACAGGCACCCCAAAGTTTAGGGCTGCTCTGTTGACAAGAACCTCCACTTCATGACACCTTAAATATCCCAGGAAAGAGAAAACTGGATAAAGAAGTTGTGGTCCTTATGTACAATGGAATATCACTCAGACATGAAATCAATGTCATAAGGCTAGTAGAAGCAAGATGAGTGGATTTAGGTACGATGATCCTAAGTGAAATAAGTCACACAGAAAAAGACACTTATCATAAGCTATCACTTATAGAGGGAATGTAAAAACCGCTACATTTGAACTGAATTACAAAACAGAACAGAGTCACACGTTTAGAAAACACACGATGGCTGCTGAGCGGGAAAGGTGAGGTGGGGTGATGCATAAAACAAGGGTTTCAAATTCGCTCAGATACCGTTCCATTCACCCAATATGTAATAGACAAGACCTACTCCTTGCTCAGTGAACTGGACTCAACACCCCCTATTCACCGCACAAGAATATATGTGACTAGTAAGAATCTTAAAACCTATGTATTGATATCTGTCTGGAAGTGAGTCAAGTGGGTGTAAAGCCGCATAAACACAGCCGTGAAAAGCAGCTAAACCCCATTATAAAAATAAATTACTTTTAAAAACCCGTAAAACAAAGACAGTGAAAGAGAGAGAAATTCTTACACAATTCGTTCAGAGGCTGTGATGCAACCTGGATTGACATATCTAGACCCACAGCTGGATGAGACATAAGGGTGGACACTCTTGGGGCTGAAAAGTTGGGTGAGGTTGGGTGAGCAAACGCAGAACCTTTAAAGTAATACTGCCTGGTACCCATCCCATGGGTCCCAAATCTCCAGGTTCAAGGGCATCTGCCTACATCGAAAACATGCATGAGAAACCCAGAAGATGGTACACCGTGTGATTTTGAAAGGTTTCTAATACGCACCTCATTTCTCATCTCCTTGTGCTCGGGTTCGCCTTTCCAGCTACTTTACTAGCAATCTCCCTACTTGGAGAATCAGCACCTTTAAGCTCCTGTTCCCTACAGGTTGCAATTTGTCCTGAGGATGAACGGGAAGAGGGGCAACCAATGAGAGACTAGATCTAGGTGTTGGGACAGGCACAGGTCACTCTATTTCCCATCAGGAAGAAGAATTAACCACAGGCTAAGCCTGCCGCCCAGAAGCAGAATAGGGCCTGAGGCAATCCCGCGCTTTTGCGGCCAGCTCCCAAAAAAGCCAGTTGAAAAATGGAGCTCAGGGACACTGCAATTCAGAAACCCGCAGAGTTATGAATGATAACTCTCATCCACAGATATATTGAGGGAAGGCAACGAATAGGATTTGAAAGCAAGGCAGAATTGCAGGAAACAGATTTCAGGAGGTAGATTCGAATCGCCTTTAAAACACATGAAAAGAGGCAAAACGTCGACAATGATGCCCTTGGCCAAAAAGGGCGTATGCGTTTTTTCCTGAATATATTCAGGAAAAAACGCATACGCCCTTTTTGGCCAACCAAGCAACCTGGAAAGGCAAATCAGTGCTACAAAGAAGTCTCGCTTCCCATCGGTCAAAAGTGCCATGCTGCAAAAAGTGTCAAAACCAGAAATGCAGGACAGGCCATGGAGAAATGGCAGCCTTGCTACGCTGATGGGCGGGATGTAAATTGCCAACAGCCACTCTGGAAAAGTGTATGGTGTGTCCTGAAACATCGAAAAAACACAGCTTAGGGAGCATAGGGCACGTCCTCTCATGGGCGTATAAATTGGGAAAACTAAAAATCAGCAAGACACAGGCACCCCAAAGTTTAGGGCTGCTCTGTTGACAAGAACCTCCACTTCATGACACCTTAAATATCCCAGGAAAGAGAAAAATGGATAAAGAAGTTGTGGTCCTTATGTACAATGGAATATCACTCAGACATGAAATCAATGTCATAAGGCTAGTAGAAGCAAGATGAGTGGATTTAGGTACGATGATCCTAAGTGAAATAAGTCACACAGAAAAAGACACTTATCATAAGCTATCACTTATAGAAGGAATGTAAAAACCGCTACACTTGAACTGAATTACAAAACAGAACAGAGTCACACATTTAGAAAACACACTGTGGCTGCTTAACGGGAAAGGTGAGGTGGGGTGATGCATAAAACAAGGGTTTCAAATTCGCTCAGATACCGTTCCATACACCCAATATGTAATAGACAATACCTACTCCATGCTCAGTGAACTGGACTCAACACCCCCTATTCACCGCACAAGAATATATGTGACTAGTAAGAATCTTAAAACCTATGTATTGATATCTGTCTGGAAGTGAGTCAAGTGGGTGTAAAGCCGCATAAACACAGCCGTGAAAAGCAGCTAAACCCCATTATAAAAATAAATTACTTTTAAAAACCCGTAAAACAAAGACAGTGAAAGAGAGAGAAATTCTTACAAAATTCGTTCAGAGGCTGTGATGCAACCTGGATTGACATATCTAGACCCACAGCTGGATGAGACATAAGGGTGGACACTCTTGGGGCTGAAAGGTTGGGTGAGGTTGGGTGAGCAAACGCAGACCCTTTAAAGTAATACTGCCTGGTACCCATCCCTTGGGTCCCAAATCTCCAGGTTGAAGGGCATCTTCCTACATCGAAAACATGCATGAGAAACCCAGAAGATGGTACACCGTGTGATTTTGAAAGGTTTCTAATACGCACCTCATTTCTCATCTCCTTGTGCTCGGGTTCGCCTTTCCAGCTACTTTACTAGCAATCTCCCTACTTGGAGAATCAACACCTTTAAGCTCCTGTTCCCTACAGGTTGCAATTTGTCCTGAGGATGAACGGGAAGAGGGGCAACCAATGAGAGACTAGATCTAGGTGTTCGGACAGGCACAGGTCACTCTATTTCCCATCAGGAAGAAGAATTAACCACAGGCTAAGCCTGCCGCCCAGAAGCAGAATAGGGCCTGAGGCAATCCCGCGCTTTTGCGGCCAGCTCCCAAAAAAGCCAGTTGAAAAATGGAGCTCAGGGACACTGCAATTCAGAAACCCGCAGAGTTATGAATGATAACTCTCATCCACAGATATATTGAGGGAAGGCAACGAAGAGGATTTGAAAGCAAGGCAGAATTGCAGGAAACAGATTTCAGGAGGTAGATTCGAATCGCCTTTAAAGCACATGAAAAGCGGCAAAACGTCGACAATGATGCCCTTGGCCAAACAGGGCGTATGCGTTTTTTCCTGAATATATTCAGGAAAAAACGCATACGCCCTGTTTGGCCAACCAAGCAACCTGGAAAGGCTAATCAGCGCTACAAAGAAGTCTCGCTTCCCAACGGTCAAAAGTGCCATGCTGCAAAATGTGTCCAAACCAGAAATGCAGGACAGGCCATGGAGAAATGGCAGCCTTGCTACGCTGATGGGCGGGATGTAAATTGCCAACAGCCACTCTGGAAAAGTGTACGGTGTGTCCTGAAACATCGAAAAAACACAGCTTAAGGAGCATAGGGAACGTCCACTCATGGGCGTATAAATTGGGAAAACTAAAAATCAGCAAGACACAGGCACCCCAAAGTTTAGGGCTGCTCTGTTGACAAGAACCTCCACTTCATGACACCTTAAATATCCCAGGAAAGAGAAAAATGGATAAAGAAGTTGTGGTCCTTATGTACAATGGTATATCACTCAGACATGAAATCAATGTCATAAGGCTAGTAGAAGCAAGATGAGTGGATTTAGGTACGATGATCCTAAGTGAAATAAGTCACACAGAAAAAGACACTTATCATAAGCTATCACTTATAGAGGGAATGTAAAAACCGCTACACTTGAACTGAATTACAAAACAGAACAGAGTCACACGTTTAGAAAACACACTATGGCTGCTTAACGGGAAAGGTGAGGTGGGGTGATGCATAAAACAAGGGTTTCAAATTCGCTCAGATACCGTTCCATACACCCAATATGTAATAGACAAGACCTACTCCTTGCTCAGTGAACTGGACTCAACACCCCCTATTCACCGCACAAATATATATGTGACTAGTAATAATCTTAAAACCTATGTATTGATATCTGTCTGGAAGTGAGTCAAGTGGGTGTAAAGCCACCTAAACACAGCCGTGAAAAGCAGCTAAACCCCATTATAAAAATAAATTACTTTTAAAAACCCATAAAACAAAGACAGTGAAAGAGAGAGAAATTCTTACAAAATTCGTTCAGAGGCTGTGATGCAACCTGGATTGACCATATCTAGACCCACAGCTGGATGAGACATAAGGGTGGACACTCTAGGGGCTGAAAGGTTGGGTGAGGTTGGGTGAGCAAACGCAGACCCTTTAAAGTAATACTGCCTTGTACCCATGCCATGGGTCCCAAATCTCCAGGTTCAAGGGCATCTTCCTACATCGAAAACATGCATGAGAAACCCAGAAGATGGTACACCGTGTGATTTTGAAAGGTTTCTAATACGCACCTCATTTCTCATCTCCTTGTGCTCGGGTTCGCCTTTCCAGCTACTTTACTAGCAATCTCCCTACTTGGAGAATCAGCACCTTTAAGCTCCTGTCCCCTACAGGATGCAATTTGTCCTGAGGATGAACGGGAAGAGGGGCAACCAATGAGAGACTAGATCTAGGTGTTGGGACAGGCACAGGTCACTCTATTTTCCCATCAGGAAGAAGAATTAACCACAGGCTCAGCCTGCCGCCCAGAAGCAGAATAGGGCCTGAGGCAATCCCGCGCTTTTGCGGCCAGCTCCCAAAAAAGCCAGTTGAAAAATGGAGCTCAGGGACACTGCAATTCACAAACCCGCAGAGCTATAAATGATAACTCTCATCCACAGATATATTGAGGGAAGGCAACGAAGAGGATTTGAAAGCAAGGCAGAATTTCAGGAAACAGGTCTCAGGAGGTAGATTCGAATCGCCTTTAAAGCATATGAAAAGTGGCAAAACGACGACAATGATGCCCTTGGCCAAACAGGGCTTATGCGTTTTTTCCTGAATATATTCAGGAAAAAACGCATATGCCCTGTTTGGCCAACCAAGCAACCTGGAAAGGCTAATCAGCGCTACAAAGAAGTCTCGCTTCCCATTGGTCAAAAGTGCCATGCTGCAAAAAGTGTCCAAACCAGAAATGCAGGACAGGCCATGGAGAAATGGCAGCCTTGCTACGCTGATGGGCGGGATGTAAATTGCCAACAGCCACTCTGGAAAAGTGTACGGTGTGTCCTGAAACATCGAAAAAAAACAGCTTAGGGAGCATAGGGCACGTCCACTCATGGGCGTATAAATTGGGAAAACTAAAAATCAGCAAGACACAGGCACCCCAAAGTTTAGGGCTGCTCTGTTGACAAGCACCTCCACTTCATGACACCTTAAATATCCCAGGAAAGAGAAAAATGGATAAAGAAGTTGTGGTCCTTATGTACAATGGAATATCACTCAGACATGAAATCAATGTCATAAGGCTAGTAGAGGCAAGATGAGTGGATTTAGGTACGATGATCCTAAGTGAAATAAGTCACACAGAAAAAGACACTTATCATAAGCTATCACTTATAGAGGGAATGTAAAAACCGCTACACTTGAACTGAATTACAAAACAAAACAGAGTCACACATTTAGAAAACACACTATGGCTGCTTAACGGGAAAGGTGAGGTGGGGTGATGCATAAAACAAGGGTTTCAAATTCGCTCAGATACCGTTCCATACACCCAATATGTAATAGACAAGACCTACTCCTTGCTCAGTGAACTGGACTCAACACCCCCTATTCACCGCACAAGAATATATGTGACTAGTAAGAATCTTAAAACCTATGTATTGATATCTGTCTGGAAGTGAGTCAAGTGGGTGTAAGGCCGCATAAACACAGCCGTGAAAAGCAGCTAAACCCCATTATAAAAATAAATTACTTTTAAAAACCCGTAAAACAAAGACAGTGAAAGAGAGAGAAATTCTTACAAAATTCGTTCAGAGGCTGTGATGCAACCTGGATTGACCATATCTAGACCCACAGCTGGATGAGACATAAGGGTGGACACTCTAGGGGCTGAAAGGTTGGGTGAGGTTGGGTGAGCAAACGCAGAACCTTTAAAGTAATACTGCCTTGTACCCATCCCATGGGTCCCAAATCTCCAGGTTCAAGGGCATCTTCCTACATCGAAAACATGCATGAGAAACCCAGAAGATGGTACACCGTGTGATTTTGAAAGGTTTCTAATACGCACCTCATTTCTCATCTCCTTGTGCTCGGGTTCGCCTTTCCAGCTACTTTACTAGCAACCTCCCTACTTGGAGAATCAGCACCTTTAAGCTCCTGTTCCCTACAGGTTGCAATTTGTCCTGAGGATGAACGGGAAGAGGGGCAACCAATGAGAGACTAGATCTAGGTGTTGGGACAGGCACAGGTCACTCTATTTCCCATCAGGAAGAAGAATTAACCACAGGCTAAGCCTGCCGCCCAGAAGCAGAATAGGGCCTGAGGCAATCCCGCGCTTTTGCGGCCAGCTCCCAAAAAAGCCAGTTGAAAAATGGAGCTCAGGGACACTGCAATTCAGAAACCCGCAGAGTTATGAATGATAACTCTCATCCACAGATATATTGAGGGAAGGCAACGAAGAGGATTTGAAAGCAAGGCAGAATTGCAGGAAACAGATTTCAGGAGGTAGATTCGAATCGCCTTTAAAGCACATGAAAAGCGGCAAAACGTCGACAATGATGCCCTTGGCCAAAAAGGGCGTATGCGTTTTTTCCTGAATATATTCAGGAAAAAACGCATACGCCCTTTTTGGCCAACCAAGCAACCTGGAAAGGCAAATCAGTGCTACAAAGAAGTCTCGCTTCCCATCGGTCAAAAGTGCCATGCTGCAAAAAGTGTCCAAACCAGAAATGCAGGACAGGCCATGGAGAAATGGCAGCCTTGCTACGCTGATGGGCGGGATGTAAATTGCCAACAGCCACTCTGGAAAAGTGTACGGTGTGTCCTGAAACATCGAAAAAACACAGCTTAGGGAGCATAGGGCACGTCCACTCATGGGCGTATAAATTGGGAAAACTAAAAATCAGCAAGACACAGGCACCCCAAAGTTTAGGGCTGCTCTGTTGACAAGAACCTCCACTTCATGACACCTTAAATATCCCAGGAAAGAGAAAAATGGATAAAGAAGTTGTGGTCCTTATGTACAATGGAATATCACTCAGACATGAAATCAATGTCATAAGGCTTGTAGAGGCAAGATGAGTGGATTTAGGTATGATGATCCTAAGTGAAATAAGTCACACAGAAAAAGACACTTATCATAAGCTATCACTTATAGAGGGAATGTAAAAACCGCTACACTTGAACTAAATTACAAAACAGAACAGAGTCACACGTTTAGAAAACACACTATGGCTGCTTAACGGGAAAGGTGAGGTGGGGTGATGCATAAAACAAGGGTTTCAAATTCGCTCAGATACCGTTCCATACACCCAATATGTAATAGACAAGACCTACTCCTTGCTCAGTGAACTGGACTCAACACCCCCTATTCACCGCACAAGAATATATGTGACTAGTAAGAATCTTAAAACCTATGTATTGATATCTGTCTGGAAGTGAGTCAAGTGGGTGTAAGGCCGCATAAACACAGCCGTGAAAAGCAGCTAAACCCCATTATAAAAATAAATTACTTTTAAAAACCCGTAAAACAAAGACAGTGAAAGAGAGAGAAATTCTTACACAATTCGTTCAGAGGCTGTGATGCAACCTGGATTGACATATCTAGACCCACAGCTGGATGAGACATAAGGGTGGACACTCTTGGGGCTGAAAAGTTGGGTGAGGTTGGGTGAGCAAACGCAGAACCTTTAAAGTAATACTGCCTGGTACCCATCCCATGGGTCCCAAATCTCCAGGTTCAAGGGCATCTGCCTACATCGAAAACATGCATGAGAAACCCAGAAGATGGTACACCGTGTGATTTTGAAAGGTTTCTAATACGCACCTCATTTCTCATCTCCTTGTGCTCGGGTTCGCCTTTCCAGCTACTTTACTAGCAATCTCCCTACTTGGAGAATCAGCACCTTTAAGCTCCTGTTCCCTACAGGTTGCAATTTGTCCTGAGGATGAACGGGAAGAGGGGCAACCAATGAGAGACTAGATCTAGGTGTTGGGACAGGCACAGGTCACTCTATTTCCCATCAGGAAGAAGAATTAACCACAGGCTAAGCCTGCCGCCCAGAAGCAGAATAGGGCCTGAGGCAATCCCGCGCTTTTGCGGCCAGCTCCCAAAAAAGCCAGTTGAAAAATGGAGCTCAGGGACACTGCAATTCAGAAACCCGCAGAGTTATGAATGATAACTCTCATCCACAGATATATTGAGGGAAGGCAACGAATAGGATTTGAAAGCAAGGCAGAATTGCAGGAAACAGATTTCAGGAGGTAGATTCGAATCGCCTTTAAAACACATGAAAAGAGGCAAAACGTCGACAATGATGCCCTTGGCCAAAAAGGGCGTATGCGTTTTTTCCTGAATATATTCAGGAAAAAACGCATACGCCCTTTTTGGCCAACCAAGCAACCTGGAAAGGCAAATCAGTGCTACAAAGAAGTCTCGCTTCCCATCGGTCAAAAGTGCCATGCTGCAAAAAGTGTCAAAACCAGAAATGCAGGACAGGCCATGGAGAAATGGCAGCCTTGCTACGCTGATGGGCGGGATGTAAATTGCCAACAGCCACTCTGGAAAAGTGTATGGTGTGTCCTGAAACATCGAAAAAACACAGCTTAGGGAGCATAGGGCACGTCCTCTCATGGGCGTATAAATTGGGAAAACTAAAAATCAGCAAGACACAGGCACCCCAAAGTTTAGGGCTGCTCTGTTGACAAGAACCTCCACTTCATGACACCTTAAATATCCCAGGAAAGAGAAAAATGGATAAAGAAGTTGTGGTCCTTATGTACAATGGAATATCACTCAGACATGAAATCAATGTCATAAGGCTAGTAGAAGCAAGATGAGTGGATTTAGGTACGATGATCCTAAGTGAAATAAGTCACACAGAAAAAGACACTTATCATAAGCTATCACTTATAGAAGGAATGTAAAAACCGCTACACTTGAACTGAATTACAAAACAGAACAGAGTCACACATTTAGAAAACACACTGTGGCTGCTTAACGGGAAAGGTGAGGTGGGGTGATGCATAAAACAAGGGTTTCAAATTCGCTCAGATACCGTTCCATACACCCAATATGTAATAGACAATACCTACTCCATGCTCAGTGAACTGGACTCAACACCCCCTATTCACCGCACAAGAATATATGTGACTAGTAAGAATCTTAAAACCTATGTATTGATATCTGTCTGGAAGTGAGTCAAGTGGGTGTAAAGCCGCATAAACACAGCCGTGAAAAGCAGCTAAACCCCATTATAAAAATAAATTACTTTTAAAAACCCGTAAAACAAAGACAGTGAAAGAGAGAGAAATTCTTACAAAATTCGTTCAGAGGCTGTGATGCAACCTGGATTGACATATCTAGACCCACAGCTGGATGAGACATAAGGGTGGACACTCTTGGGGCTGAAAGGTTGGGTGAGGTTGGGTGAGCAAACGCAGACCCTTTAAAGTAATACTGCCTGGTACCCATCCCTTGGGTCCCAAATCTCCAGGTTGAAGGGCATCTTCCTACATCGAAAACATGCATGAGAAACCCAGAAGATGGTACACCGTGTGATTTTGAAAGGTTTCTAATACGCACCTCATTTCTCATCTCCTTGTGCTCGGGTTCGCCTTTCCAGCTACTTTACTAGCAATCTCCCTACTTGGAGAATCAACACCTTTAAGCTCCTGTTCCCTACAGGTTGCAATTTGTCCTGAGGATGAACGGGAAGAGGGGCAACCAATGAGAGACTAGATCTAGGTGTTCGGACAGGCACAGGTCACTCTATTTCCCATCAGGAAGAAGAATTAACCACAGGCTAAGCCTGCCGCCCAGAAGCAGAATAGGGCCTGAGGCAATCCCGCGCTTTTGCGGCCAGCTCCCAAAAAAGCCAGTTGAAAAATGGAGCTCAGGGACACTGCAATTCAGAAACCCGCAGAGTTATGAATGATAACTCTCATCCACAGATATATTGAGGGAAGGCAACGAAGAGGATTTGAAAGCAAGGCAGAATTGCAGGAAACAGATTTCAGGAGGTAGATTCGAATCGCCTTTAAAGCACATGAAAAGCGGCAAAACGTCGACAATGATGCCCTTGGCCAAACAGGGCGTATGCGTTTTTTCCTGAATATATTCAGGAAAAAACGCATACGCCCTGTTTGGCCAACCAAGCAACCTGGAAAGGCTAATCAGCGCTACAAAGAAGTCTCGCTTCCCAACGGTCAAAAGTGCCATGCTGCAAAATGTGTCCAAACCAGAAATGCAGGACAGGCCATGGAGAAATGGCAGCCTTGCTACGCTGATGGGCGGGATGTAAATTGCCAACAGCCACTCTGGAAAAGTGTACGGTGTGTCCTGAAACATCGAAAAAACACAGCTTAAGGAGCATAGGGAACGTCCACTCATGGGCGTATAAATTGGGAAAACTAAAAATCAGCAAGACACAGGCACCCCAAAGTTTAGGGCTGCTCTGTTGACAAGAACCTCCACTTCATGACACCTTAAATATCCCAGGAAAGAGAAAAATGGATAAAGAAGTTGTGGTCCTTATGTACAATGGTATATCACTCAGACATGAAATCAATGTCATAAGGCTAGTAGAAGCAAGATGAGTGGATTTAGGTACGATGATCCTAAGTGAAATAAGTCACACAGAAAAAGACACTTATCATAAGCTATCACTTATAGAGGGAATGTAAAAACCGCTACACTTGAACTGAATTACAAAACAGAACAGAGTCACACGTTTAGAAAACACACTATGGCTGCTTAACGGGAAAGGTGAGGTGGGGTGATGCATAAAACAAGGGTTTCAAATTCGCTCAGATACCGTTCCATACACCCAATATGTAATAGACAAGACCTACTCCTTGCTCAGTGAACTGGACTCAACACCCCCTATTCACCGCACAAATATATATGTGACTAGTAATAATCTTAAAACCTATGTATTGATATCTGTCTGGAAGTGAGTCAAGTGGGTGTAAAGCCACCTAAACACAGCCGTGAAAAGCAGCTAAACCCCATTATAAAAATAAATTACTTTTAAAAACCCATAAAACAAAGACAGTGAAAGAGAGAGAAATTCTTACACAATTCGTTCAGAGGCTGTGATGCAACCTGGATTGACACATCTAGACCCACAGCTGGATGAGACATAAGGGTGGACACTCTTGGGGCTGAAAAGTTGGGTGAGGTTGGGTGAGCAAACGCAGAACCTTTAAAGTAATACTGCCTGGTACCCATCCCATGGGTCCCAAATCTCCAGGTTCAAGGGCATCTGCCTACATCGAAAACATGCATGAGAAACCCAGAAGATGGTACACCGTGTGATTTTGAAAGGTTTCTAATACGCACCTCATTTCTCATCTCCTTGTGCTCGGGTTCGCCTTTCCAGCTACTTTACTAGCAATCTCCCTACTTGGAGAATCAGCACCTTTAAGCTCCTGTTCCCTACAGGTTGCAATTTGTCCTGAGGATGAACGGGAAGAGGGGCAACCAATGAGAGACTAGATCTAGGTGTTGGGACAGGCACAGGTCACTCTATTTCCCATCAGGAAGAAGAATTAACCACAGGCTAAGCCTGCCGCCCAGAAGCAGAATAGGGCCTGAGGCAATCCCGCGCTTTTGCGGCCAGCTCCCAAAAAAGCCAGTTGAAAAATGGAGCTCAGGGACACTGCAATTCAGAAACCCGCAGAGTTATGAATGATAACTCTCATCCACAGATATATTGAGGGAAGGCAACGAATAGGATTTGAAAGCAAGGCAGAATTGCAGGAAACAGATTTCAGGAGGTAGATTCGAATCGCCTTTAAAACACATGAAAAGAGGCAAAACGTCGACAATGATGCCCTTGGCCAAAAAGGGCGTATGCGTTTTTTCCTGAATATATTCAGGAAAAAACGCATACGCCCTTTTTGGCCAACCAAGCAACCTGGAAAGGCAAATCAGTGCTACAAAGAAGTCTCGCTTCCCATCGGTCAAAAGTGCCATGCTGCAAAAAGTGTCAAAACCAGAAATGCAGGACAGGCCATGGAGAAATGGCAGCCTTGCTACGCTGATGGGCGGGATGTAAATTGCCAACAGCCACTCTGGAAAAGTGTATGGTGTGTCCTGAAACATCGAAAAAACACAGCTTAGGGAGCATAGGGCACGTCCTCTCATGGGCGTATAAATTGGGAAAACTAAAAATCAGCAAGACACAGGCACCCCAAAGTTTAGGGCTGCTCTGTTGACAAGAACCTCCACTTCATGACACCTTAAATATCCCAGGAAAGAGAAAAATGGATAAAGAAGTTGTGGTCCTTATGTACAATGGAATATCACTCAGACATGAAATCAATGTCATAAGGCTAGTAGAAGCAAGATGAGTGGATTTAGGTACGATGATCCTAAGTGAAATAAGTCACACAGAAAAAGACACTTATCATAAGCTATCACTTATAGAAGGAATGTAAAAACCGCTACACTTGAACTGAATTACAAAACAGAACAGAGTCACACATTTAGAAAACACACTGTGGCTGCTTAACGGGAAAGGTGAGGTGGGGTGATGCATAAAACAAGGGTTTCAAATTCGCTCAGATACCGTTCCATACACCCAATATGTAATAGACAATACCTACTCCATGCTCAGTGAACTGGACTCAACACCCCCTATTCACCGCACAAGAATATATGTGACTAGTAAGAATCTTAAAACCTATGTATTGATATCTGTCTGGAAGTGAGTCAAGTGGGTGTAAAGCCGCATAAACACAGCCGTGAAAAGCAGCTAAACCCCATTATAAAAATAAATTACTTTTAAAAACCCGTAAAACAAAGACAGTGAAAGAGAGAGAAATTCTTACAAAATTCGTTCAGAGGCTGTGATGCAACCTGGATTGACATATCTAGACCCACAGCTGGATGAGACATAAGGGTGGACACTCTTGGGGCTGAAAGGTTGGGTGAGGTTGGGTGAGCAAACGCAGACCCTTTAAAGTAATACTGCCTGGTACCCATCCCTTGGGTCCCAAATCTCCAGGTTGAAGGGCATCTTCCTACATCGAAAACATGCATGAGAAACCCAGAAGATGGTACACCGTGTGATTTTGAAAGGTTTCTAATACGCACCTCATTTCTCATCTCCTTGTGCTCGGGTTCGCCTTTCCAGCTACTTTACTAGCAATCTCCCTACTTGGAGAATCAACACCTTTAAGCTCCTGTTCCCTACAGGTTGCAATTTGTCCTGAGGATGAACGGGAAGAGGGGCAACCAATGAGAGACTAGATCTAGGTGTTCGGACAGGCACAGGTCACTCTATTTCCCATCAGGAAGAAGAATTAACCACAGGCTAAGCCTGCCGCCCAGAAGCAGAATAGGGCCTGAGGCAATCCCGCGCTTTTGCGGCCAGCTCCCAAAAAAGCCAGTTGAAAAATGGAGCTCAGGGACACTGCAATTCAGAAACCCGCAGAGTTATGAATGATAACTCTCATCCACAGATATATTGAGGGAAGGCAACGAAGAGGATTTGAAAGCAAGGCAGAATTGCAGGAAACAGATTTCAGGAGGTAGATTCGAATCGCCTTTAAAGCACATGAAAAGCGGCAAAACGTCGACAATGATGCCCTTGGCCAAACAGGGCGTATGCGTTTTTTCCTGAATATATTCAGGAAAAAACGCATACGCCCTGTTTGGCCAACCAAGCAACCTGGAAAGGCTAATCAGCGCTACAAAGAAGTCTCGCTTCCCAACGGTCAAAAGTGCCATGCTGCAAAATGTGTCCAAACCAGAAATGCAGGACAGGCCATGGAGAAATGGCAGCCTTGCTACGCTGATGGGCGGGATGTAAATTGCCAACAGCCACTCTGGAAAAGTGTACGGTGTGTCCTGAAACATCGAAAAAACACAGCTTAAGGAGCATAGGGAACGTCCACTCATGGGCGTATAAATTGGGAAAACTAAAAATCAGCAAGACACAGGCACCCCAAAGTTTAGGGCTGCTCTGTTGACAAGAACCTCCACTTCATGACACCTTAAATATCCCAGGAAAGAGAAAAATGGATAAAGAAGTTGTGGTCCTTATGTACAATGGTATATCACTCAGACATGAAATCAATGTCATAAGGCTAGTAGAAGCAAGATGAGTGGATTTAGGTACGATGATCCTAAGTGAAATAAGTCACACAGAAAAAGACACTTATCATAAGCTATCACTTATAGAGGGAATGTAAAAACCGCTACACTTGAACTGAATTACAAAACAGAACAGAGTCACACGTTTAGAAAACACACTATGGCTGCTTAACGGGAAAGGTGAGGTGGGGTGATGCATAAAACAAGGGTTTCAAATTCGCTCAGATACCGTTCCATACACCCAATATGTAATAGACAAGACCTACTCCTTGCTCAGTGAACTGGACTCAACACCCCCTATTCACCGCACAAATATATATGTGACTAGTAATAATCTTAAAAC
Source organism: Eschrichtius robustus (assembly GCF_028021215.1). Taxonomy (NCBI): domain Eukaryota; kingdom Metazoa; phylum Chordata; class Mammalia; order Artiodactyla; family Eschrichtiidae; genus Eschrichtius; species Eschrichtius robustus. The sequence goes on from NW_027175333.1 coordinate 43,571, forward strand.
CTATGTATTGATATCTGTCTGGAAGTGAGTCAAGTGGGTGTAAAGCCACATAAACACAGCCGTGAAAAGCAGCTAAACCCCATTATAAAAATAAATTACTTTTAAAAACCCATAAAACAAAGACAGTGAAAGAGAGAGAAATTCTTACAAAATTCGTTCAGAGGCTGTGATGCAACCTGGATTGACCATATCTAGACCCACAGCTGGATGAGACATAAGGGTGGACACTCTAGGGGCTGAAAGGTTGGGTGAGGTTGGGTGAGCAAACGCAGACCCTTTAAAGTAATACTGCCTTGTACCCATGCCATGGGTCCCAAATCTCCAGGTTCAAGGGCATCTTCCTACATCGAAAACATGCATGAGAAACCCAGAAGATGGTACACCGTGTGATTTTGAAAGGTTTCTAATACGCACCTCATTTCTCATCTCCTTGTGCTCGGGTTCGCCTTTCCAGCTACTTTACTAGCAATCTCCCTACTTGGAGAATCAGCACCTTTAAGCTCCTGTCCCCTACAGGATGCAATTTGTCCTGAGGATGAACGGGAAGAGGGGCAACCAATGAGAGACTAGATCTAGGTGTTGGGACAGGCACAGGTCACTCTATTTTCCCATCAGGAAGAAGAATTAACCACAGGCTCAGCCTGCCGCCCAGAAGCAGAATAGGGCCTGAGGCAATCCCGCGCTTTTGCGGCCAGCTCCCAAAAAAGCCAGTTGAAAAATGGAGCTCAGGGACACTGCAATTCACAAACCCGCAGAGCTATAAATGATAACTCTCATCCACAGATATATTGAGGGAAGGCAACGAAGAGGATTTGAAAGCAAGGCAGAATTTCAGGAAACAGGTCTCAGGAGGTAGATTCGAATCGCCTTTAAAGCATATGAAAAGTGGCAAAACGACGACAATGATGCCCTTGGCCAAACAGGGCTTATGCGTTTTTTCCTGAATATATTCAGGAAAAAACGCATATGCCCTGTTTGGCCAACCAAGCAACCTGGAAAGGCTAATCAGCGCTACAAAGAAGTCTCGCTTCCCATTGGTCAAAAGTGCCATGCTGCAAAAAGTGTCCAAACCAGAAATGCAGGACAGGCCATGGAGAAATGGCAGCCTTGCTACGCTGATGGGCGGGATGTAAATTGCCAACAGCCACTCTGGAAAAGTGTACGGTGTGTCCTGAAACATCGAAAAAAAGCAGCTTAGGGAGCATAGGGCACGTCCACTCATGGGCGTATAAATTGGGAAAACTAAAAATCAGCAAGACACAGGCACCCCAAAGTTTAGGGCTGCTCTGTTGACAAGCACCTCCACTTCATGACACCTTAAATATCCCAGGAAAGAGAAAAATGGATAAAGAAGTTGTGGTCCTTATGTACAATGGAATATCACTCAGACATGAAATCAATGTCATAAGGCTAGTAGAGGCAAGATGAGTGGATTTAGGTACGATGATCCTAAGTGAAATAAGTCACACAGAAAAAGACACTTATCATAAGCTATCACTTATAGAGGGAATGTAAAAACCGCTACACTTGAACTGAATTACAAAACAAAACAGAGTCACACATTTAGAAAACACACTATGGCTGCTTAACGGGAAAGTTGAGGTGGGGTGATGCATAAAACAAGGGTTTCAAATTCGCTCAGATACCGTTCCATACACCCAATATGTAATAGACAAGACCTACTCCTTGCTCAGTGAACTGGACTCAACACCCCCTATTCACCGCACAAGAATATATGTGACTAGTAAGAATCTTAAAACCTATGTATTGATATCTGTCTGGAAGTGAGTCAAGTGGGTGTAAGGCCGCATAAACACAGCCGTGAAAAGCAGCTAAACCCCATTATAAAAATAAATTACTTTTAAAAACCCGTAAAACAAAGACAGTGAAAGAGAGAGAAATTCTTACAAAATTCGTTCAGAGGCTGTGATGCAACCTGGATTGACCATATCTAGACCCACAGCTGGATGAGACATAAGGGTGGACACTCTAGGGGCTGAAAGGTTGGGTGAGGTTGGGTGAGCAAACGCAGAACCTTTAAAGTAATACTGCCTTGTACCCATCCCATGGGTCCCAAATCTCCAGGTTCAAGGGCATCTTCCTACATCGAAAACATGCATGAGAAACCCAGAAGATGGTACACCGTGTGATTTTGAAAGGTTTCTAATACGCACCTCATTTCTCATCTCCTTGTGCTCGGGTTCGCCTTTCCAGCTACTTTACTAGCAACCTCCCTACTTGGAGAATCAGCACCTTTAAGCTCCTGTTCCCTACAGGTTGCAATTTGTCCTGAGGATGAACGGGAAGAGGGGCAACCAATGAGAGACTAGATCTAGGTGTTGGGACAGGCACAGGTCACTCTATTTCCCATCAGGAAGAAGAATTAACGACAGGCTAAGCCTGCCGCCCAGAAGCAGAATAGGGCCTGAGGCAATCCCGCGCTTTTGCGGCCAGCTCCCAAAAAAGCCAGTTGAAAAATGGAGCTCAGGGACACTGCAATTCAGAAACCCGCAGAGTTATGAATGATAACTCTCATCCACAGATATATTGAGGGAAGGCAACGAAGAGGATTTGAAAGCAAGGCAGAATTGCAGGAAACAGATTTCAGGAGGTAGATTCGAATCGCCTTTAAAGCACATGAAAAGCGGCAAAACGTCGACAATGATGCCCTTGGCCAAAAAGGGCGTATGCGTTTTTTCCTGAATATATTCAGGAAAAAACGCATACGCCCTTTTTGGCCAACCAAGCAACCTGGAAAGGCAAATCAGTGCTACAAAGAAGTCTCGCTTCCCATCGGTCAAAAGTGCCATGCTGCAAAAAGTGTCCAAACCAGAAATGCAGGACAGGCCATGGAGAAATGGCAGCCTTGCTACGCTGATGGGCGGGATGTAAATTGCCAACAGCCACTCTGGAAAAGTGTACGGTGTGTCCTGAAACATCGAAAAAACACAGCTTAGGGAGCATAGGGCACGTCCACTCATGGGCGTATAAATTGGGAAAACTAAAAATCAGCAAGACACAGGCACCCCAAAGTTTAGGGCTGCTCTGTTGACAAGAACCTCCACTTCATGACACCTTAAATATCCCAGGAAAGAGAAAAATGGATAAAGAAGTTGTGGTCCTTATGTACAATGGAATATCACTCAGACATGAAATCAATGTCATAAGGCTTGTAGAGGCAAGATGAGTGGATTTAGGTATGATGATCCTAAGTGAAATAAGTCACACAGAAAAAGACACTTATCATAAGCTATCACTTATAGAGGGAATGTAAAAACCGCTACACTTGAACTAAATTACAAAACAGAACAGAGTCACACGTTTAGAAAACACACTATGGCTGCTTAACGGGAAAGGTGAGGTGGGGTGATGCATAAAACAAGGGTTTCAAATTCGCTCAGATACCGTTCCATACACCCAATATGTAATAGACAAGACCTACTCCTTGCTCAGTGAACTGGACTCAACACCCCCTATTCACCGCACAAGAATATATGTGACTAGTAAGAATCTTAAAACCTATGTATTGATATCTGTCTGGAAGTGAGTCAAGTGGGTGTAAGGCCGCATAAACACAGCCGTGAAAAGCAGCTAAACCCCATTATAAAAATAAATTACTTTTAAAAACCCGTAAAACAAAGACAGTGAAAGAGAGAGAAATTCTTACAAAATTCGTTCAGAGGCTGTGATGCAACCTGGATTGACCATATCTAGACCCACAGCTGGATGAGACATAAGGGTGGACACTCTTGGGGCTGAAAGGTTGGGTGAGGTTGGGTGAGCAAACGCAGACCCTTTAAAGTAATACTGCCTGGTACCCATCCCATGGGTCCCAAATCTCCAGGTTCAAGGGCATCTTCCTACATCGAAAACATGCATGAGAAACCCAGAAGATGGTACACCGTGTGATTTTGAAAGGTTTCTAATACGCACCTCATTTCTCATCTCCTTGTGCTCGGGTTCGCCTTTCCAGCTACTTTACTAGCAATCTCCCTACTTGGAGAATCAGCACCTTTAAGCTCCTGTTCCCTACAGGTTGCAATTTGTCCTGAGGATGAACGGGAAGAGGGGCAACCAATGAGAGACTAGATCTAGGTGTTGGGACAGGCACAGGTCACTCTATTTCCCATCAGGAAGAAGAATTAACCACAGGCTAAGCCTGCCGCCCAGAAGCAGAATAGGGCCTGAGGCAATCCCGCGCTTTTGCGGCCAGCTCCCAAAAAAGCCAGTTGAAAAATGGAGCTCAGGGACACTGCAATTCAGAAACCCGCAGAGTTATGAATGATAACTCTCATCCACAGATATATTGAGGGAAGGCAACGAAGAGGATTTGAAAGCAAGGCAGAATTGCAGGAAACAGATTTCAGGAGGTAGATTCGAATCGCCTTTAAAGCACATGAAAAGCGGCAAAACGTCAACAATGATGCCCTTGGCCAAAAAGGGCGTATGCGTTTTTTCCTGAATATATTCAGGAAAAAACGCATACGCCCTTTTTGGCCAACCAAGCAACCTGGAAAGGCAAATCAGTGCTACAAAGAAGTCTCGCTTCCCATCGGTCAAAAGTGCCATGCTGCAAAAAGTGTCCAAACCAGAAATGCAGGACAGGCCATGGAGAAATGGCAGCCTTGCTACGCTGATGGGCGGGATGTAAATTGCCAACAGCCACTCTGGAAAAGTGTACGGTGTGTCCTGAAACATCGAAAAAACACAGCTTAGGGAGCATAGGGCACGTCCACTCATGGGCGTATAAATTGGGAAAACTAAAAATCAGCAAGACACAGGCACCCCAAAGTTTAGGGCTGCTCTGTTGACAAGAACCTCCACTTCATGACACCTTAAATATCCCAGGAAAGAGAAAACTGGATAAAGAAGTTGTGGTCCTTATGTACAATGGAATATCACTCAGACATGAAATCAATGTCATAAGGCTAGTAGAAGCAAGATGAGTGGATTTAGGTACGATGATCCTAAGTGAAATAAGTCACACAGAAAAAGACACTTATCATAAGCTATCACTTATAGAGGGAATGTAAAAACCGCTACACTTGAACTGAATTACAAAACAGAACAGAGTCACACGTTTAGAAAACACACGATGGCTGCTGAGCGGGAAAGGTGAGGTGGGGTGATGCATAAAACAAGGGTTTCAAATTCGCTCAGATACCGTTCCATTCACCCAATATGTAATAGACAAGACCTACTCCTTGCTCAGTGAACTGGACTCAACACCCCCTATTCACCGCACAAGAATATATGTGACTAGTAAGAATCTTAAAACCTATGTATTGATATCTGTCTGGAAGTGAGTCAAGTGGGTGTAAAGCCGCATAAACACAGCCGTGAAAAGCAGCTAAACCCCATTATAAAAATAAATTACTTTTAAAAACCCGTAAAACAAAGACAGTGAAAGAGAGAGAAATTCTTACACAATTCGTTCAGAGGCTGTGATGCAACCTGGATTGACATATCTAGACCCACAGCTGGATGAGACATAAGGGTGGACACTCTTGGGGCTGAAAAGTTGGGTGAGGTTGGGTGAGCAAACGCAGAACCTTTAAAGTAATACTGCCTGGTACCCATCCCATGGGTCCCAAATCTCCAGGTTCAAGGGCATCTGCCTACATCGAAAACATGCATGAGAAACCCAGAAGATGGTACACCGTGTGATTTTGAAAGGTTTCTAATACGCACCTCATTTCTCATCTCCTTGTGCTCGGGTTCGCCTTTCCAGCTACTTTACTAGCAATCTCCCTACTTGGAGAATCAGCACCTTTAAGCTCCTGTTCCCTACAGGTTGCAATTTGTCCTGAGGATGAACGGGAAGAGGGGCAACCAATGAGAGACTAGATCTAGGTGTTGGGACAGGCACAGGTCACTCTATTTCCCATCAGGAAGAAGAATTAACCACAGGCTAAGCCTGCCGCCCAGAAGCAGAATAGGGCCTGAGGCAATCCCGCGCTTTTGCGGCCAGCTCCCAAAAAAGCCAGTTGAAAAATGGAGCTCAGGGACACTGCAATTCAGAAACCCGCAGAGTTATGAATGATAACTCTCATCCACAGATATATTGAGGGAAGGCAACGAATAGGATTTGAAAGCAAGGCAGAATTGCAGGAAACAGATTTCAGGAGGTAGATTCGAATCGCCTTTAAAACACATGAAAAGAGGCAAAACGTCGACAATGATGCCCTTGGCCAAAAAGGGCGTATGCGTTTTTTCCTGAATATATTCAGGAAAAAACGCATACGCCCTTTTTGGCCAACCAAGCAACCTGGAAAGGCAAATCAGTGCTACAAAGAAGTCTCGCTTCCCATCGGTCAAAAGTGCCATGCTGCAAAAAGTGTCAAAACCAGAAATGCAGGACAGGCCATGGAGAAATGGCAGCCTTGCTACGCTGATGGGCGGGATGTAAATTGCCAACAGCCACTCTGGAAAAGTGTATGGTGTGTCCTGAAACATCGAAAAAACACAGCTTAGGGAGCATAGGGCACGTCCTCTCATGGGCGTATAAATTGGGAAAACTAAAAATCAGCAAGACACAGGCACCCCAAAGTTTAGGGCTGCTCTGTTGACAAGAACCTCCACTTCATGACACCTTAAATATCCCAGGAAAGAGAAAAATGGATAAAGAAGTTGTGGTCCTTATGTACAATGGAATATCACTCAGACATGAAATCAATGTCATAAGGCTAGTAGAAGCAAGATGAGTGGATTTAGGTACGATGATCCTAAGTGAAATAAGTCACACAGAAAAAGACACTTATCATAAGCTATCACTTATAGAAGGAATGTAAAAACCGCTACACTTGAACTGAATTACAAAACAGAACAGAGTCACACATTTAGAAAACACACTGTGGCTGCTTAACGGGAAAGGTGAGGTGGGGTGATGCATAAAACAAGGGTTTCAAATTCGCTCAGATACCGTTCCATACACCCAATATGTAATAGACAATACCTACTCCATGCTCAGTGAACTGGACTCAACACCCCCTATTCACCGCACAAGAATATATGTGACTAGTAAGAATCTTAAAACCTATGTATTGATATCTGTCTGGAAGTGAGTCAAGTGGGTGTAAAGCCGCATAAACACAGCCGTGAAAAGCAGCTAAACCCCATTATAAAAATAAATTACTTTAAAAAACCCGTAAAACAAAGACAGTGAAAGAGAGAGAAATTCTTACAAAATTCGTTCAGAGGCTGTGATGCAACCTGGATTGACATATCTAGACCCACAGCTGGATGAGACATAAGGGTGGACACTCTTGGGGCTGAAAGGTTGGGTGAGGTTGGGTGAGCAAACGCAGACCCTTTAAAGTAATACTGCCTGGTACCCATCCCTTGGGTCCCAAATCTCCAGGTTGAAGGGCATCTTCCTACATCGAAAACATGCATGAGAAACCCAGAAGATGGTACACCGTGTGATTTTGAAAGGTTTCTAATACGCACCTCATTTCTCATCTCCTTGTGCTCGGGTTCGCCTTTCCAGCTACTTTACTAGCAATCTCCCTACTTGGAGAATCAACACCTTTAAGCTCCTGTTCCCTACAGGTTGCAATTTGTCCTGAGGATGAACGGGAAGAGGGGCAACCAATGAGAGACTAGATCTAGGTGTTCGGACAGGCACAGGTCACTCTATTTCCCATCAGGAAGAAGAATTAACCACAGGCTAAGCCTGCCGCCCAGAAGCAGAATAGGGCCTGAGGCAATCCCGCGCTTTTGCGGCCAGCTCCCAAAAAAGCCAGTTGAAAAATGGAGCTCAGGGACACTGCAATTCACAAACCCGCAGAGCTATAAATGATAACTCTCATCCACAGATATATTGAGGGAAGGCAACGAAGAGGATTTGAAAGCAAGGCAGAATTTCAGGAAACAGGTCTCAGGAGGTAGATTCGAATCGCCTTTAAAGCATATGAAAAGTGGCAAAACGACGACAATGATGCCCTTGGCCAAACAGGGCTTATGCGTTTTTTCCTGAATATATTCAGGAAAAAACGCATACGCCCTGTTTGGCCAACCAAGCAACCTGGAAAGGCTAATCAGCGCTACAAAGAAGTCTCGCTTCCCATTGGTCAAAAGTGCCATGCTGCAAAAAGTGTCCAAACCAGAAATGCAGGACAGGCCATGGAGAAATGGCAGCCTTGCTACGCTGATGGGCGGGATGTAAATTGCCAACAGCCACTCTGGAAAAGTGTACGGTGTGTCCTGAAACATCGAAAAAAAACAGCTTAGGGAGCATAGGGCACGTCCACTCATGGGCGTATAAATTGGGAAAACTAAAAATCAGCAAGACACAGGCACCCCAAAGTTTAGGGCTGCTCTGTTGACAAGAACCTCCACTTCATGACACCTTAAATATCCCAGGAAAGAGAAAAATGGATAAAGAAGTTGTGGTCCTTATGTACAATGGAATATCACTCAGACATGAAATCAATGTCATAAGGCTAGTAGAGGCAAGATGAGTGGATTTAGGTACGATGATCCTAAGTGAAATAAGTCACACAGAAAAAGACACTTATCATAAGCTATCACTTATAGAGGGAATGTAAAAACCGCTACACTTGAACTGAATTACAAAACAAAACAGAGTCACACATTTAGAAAACACACTATGGCTGCTTAACGGGAAAGTTGAGGTGGGGTGATGCATAAAACAAGGGTTTCAAATTCGCTCAGATACCGTTCCATACACCCAATATGTAATAGACAAGACCTACTCCTTGCTCAGTGAACTGGACTCAACACCCCCTATTCACCGCACAAGAATATATGTGACTAGTAAGAATCTTAAAACCTATGTATTGATATCTGTCTGGAAGTGAGTCAAGTGGGTGTAAGGCCGCATAAACACAGCCGTGAAAAGCAGCTAAACCCCATTATAAAAATAAATTACTTTTAAAAACCCGTAAAACAAAGACAGTGAAAGAGAGAGAAATTCTTACAAAATTCGTTCAGAGGCTGTGATGCAACCTGGATTGACCATATCTAGACCCACAGCTGGATGAGACATAAGGGTGGACACTCTAGGGGCTGAAAGGTTGGGTGAGGTTGGGTGAGCAAACGCAGAACCTTTAAAGTAATACTGCCTTGTACCCATCCCATGGGTCCCAAATCTCCAGGTTCAAGGGCATCTTCCTACATCGAAAACATGCATGAGAAACCCAGAAGATGGTACACCGTGTGATTTTGAAAGGTTTCTAATACGCACCTCATTTCTCATCTCCTTGTGCTCGGGTTCGCCTTTCCAGCTACTTTACTAGCAACCTCCCTACTTGGAGAATCAGCACCTTTAAGCTCCTGTTCCCTACAGGTTGCAATTTGTCCTGAGGATGAACGGGAAGAGGGGCAACCAATGAGAGACTAGATCTAGGTGTTGGGACAGGCACAGGTCACTCTATTTCCCATCAGGAAGAAGAATTAACCACAGGCTAAGCCTGCCGCCCAGAAGCAGAATAGGGCCTGAGGCAATCCCGCGCTTTTGCGGCCAGCTCCCAAAAAAGCCAGTTGAAAAATGGAGCTCAGGGACACTGCAATTCAGAAAACCGCAGAGTTATGAATGATAACTCTCATCCACAGATATATTGAGGGAAGGCAACGAAGAGGATTTGAAAGCAAGGCAGAATTGCAGGAAACAGATTTCAGGAGGTAGATTCGAATCGCCTTTAAAGCACATGAAAAGCGGCAAAACGTCGACAATGATGCCCTTGGCCAAAAAGGGCGTATGCGTTTTTTCCTGAATATATTCAGGAAAAAACGCATACGCCCTTTTTGGCCAACCAAGCAACCTGGAAAGGCAAATCAGTGCTACAAAGAAGTCTCGCTTCCCATCGGTCAAAAGTGCCATGCTGCAAAAAGTATCCAAACCAGAAATGCAGGACAGGCCATGGAGAAATGGCAGCCTTGCTACGCTGATGGGCGGGATGTAAATTGCCAACAGCCACTCTGGAAAAGTGTACGGTGTGTCCTGAAACATCGAAAAAACACAGCTTAGGGAGCATAGGGCACGTCCACTCATGGGCGTATAAATTGGGAAAACTAAAAATCAGCAAGACACAGGCACCCCAAAGTTTAGGGCTGCTCTGTTGACAAGAACCTCCACTTCATGACACCTTAAATATCCCAGGAAAGAGAAAAATGGATAAAGAAGTTGTGGTCCTTATGTACAATGGAATATCACTCAGACATGAAATCAATGTCATAAGGCTTGTAGAGGCAAGATGAGTGGATTTAGGTACGATGATCCTAAGTGAAATAAGTCACACAGAAAAAGACACTTATCATAAGCTATCACTTATAGAGGGAATGTAAAAACCGCTACACTTGAACTGAATTACAAAACAGAACAGAGTCACACGTTTAGAAAACACACTATGGCTGCTTAACGGGAAAGGTGAGGTGGGGTGATGCATAAAACAAGGGTTTCAAATTCGCTCAGATACCGTTCCATACACCCAATATGTAATAGACAAGACCTACTCCTTGCTCAGTGAACTGGACTCAACACCCCCTATTCACCGCACAAGAATATATGTGACTAGTAAGAATCTTAAAACCTATGTATTGATATCTGTCTGGAAGTGAGTCAATTGGGTGTAAAGCCGCATAAACACAGCCGTGAAAAGCAGCTAAACCCCATTATAAAAATAAATTACTTTTAAAAACCCGTAAAACAAAGACAGTGAAAGAGAGAGAAATTCTTACAAAATTCGTTCAGAGGCTGTGATGCAACCTGGATTAACCATATCTAGACCCACAGCTGGATGAGACATAAGGGTGGACACTCTTGGGGCTGAAAGGTTGAGTGAGGTTGGGTGAGCAAACGCAGACCCTTTAAAGTAATACTGCCTGGTACCCATCCCATGGGTCCCAAATCTCCAGGTTCAAGGGCATCTTCCTATATGGAAAACATGCATGAGAAACCCAGAAGATGGTACACCGTGTGATTTTGAAAGGTTTCTAATACGCACCTCATTTCTCATCTCCTTGTGCTCGGGTTCGCCTTTCCAGCTACTTTACTAGCAATCTCCCTACTTGGAGAATCAGCACCTTTAAGCTCCTGTCCCCTACAGGATGCAATTTGTCCTGAGGATGAACGGGAAGAGGGGCAACCAATGAGAGACTAGATCTATGTGTTGGGACAGGCACAGGTCACTCTATTTTCCCATCAGGAAGAAGAATTAACCACAGGCTCAGCCTGCCGCCCAGAAGCAGAATAGGGCCTGAGGCAATCCCGCGCTTTTGCGGCCAGCTCCCAAAAAAGCCAGTTGAAAAATGGAGCTCAGGGACACTGCAATTCACAAACCCGCAGAGCTATAAATGATAACTCTCATCCACAGATATATTGAGGGAAGGCAACGAAGAGGATTTGAAAGCAAGGCAGAATTTCAGGAAACAGGTTTCAGGAGGTAGATTCGAATCGCCTTTAAAGCATATGAAAAGTGGCAAAACGTCGACAATGATGCCCTTGGCCAAACAGGGCGTATGCGTTTTTTCCTGAATATATTCAGGAAAAAACGCATACGCCCTGTTTGGCCAACCAAGCAACCTGGAAAGGCTAATCAGCGTTACAAAGAAGTCTCGCTTCCCATTGGTCAAAAGTGCCATGCTGCAAAAAGTGTCCAAACCAGAAATGCAGGACAGGCCATGGAGAAATGGCAGCCTTGCTACGCTGATGGGCGGGATGTAAATTGCCAACAGCCACTCTGGAAAAGTGTACGGTGTGTCCTGAAACATCGAAAAAACACAGCTTAGGGAGCATAGGGCACGTCCACTCATGGGCGTATAAATTGGGAAAACTAAAAATCAGCAAGACACAGGCACCCCAAAGTTTAGGGCTGCTCTGTTGACAAGAACCTCCACTTCATGACACCTTAAATATCCCAGGAAAGAGAAAAATGGATAGAGAAGTTGTGGTCCTTATGTACAATGGAATATCACTCAGACATGAAATCAATGTCATAAGGCTAGTAGAAGCAAGATGAGTGGATTTAGGTACGATGATCCTAAGTGAAATAAGTCACACAGAAAAAGACACTTATCATAAGGTATCACTTATAGAGGGAATGTAAAAACCGCTACACTTGAACTGAATTACAAAACAGAACAGAGTCACACGTTTAGAAAACACACTATGGCTGCTTAACGGCAAAGGTGAGGTGGGGTGATGCATAAAACAAGGGTTTCAAATTCGCTCAGATACCGTTCCATACACCCAATATGTAATAGACAAGACCTACTCCTTGCTCAGTGAACTGGACTCAACACCCCCTATTCACCGCACAATAATATATGTGACTAGTAAGAATCTTAAAACCTATGTATTGATATCTGTCTGGAAGTGAGTCAAGTGGGTGTAAAGCCGCATAAACACAGCCGTGAAAAGCAGCTAAACCCCATTATAAAAATAAATTACTTTTAAAAACCCGTAAAACAAAGACAGTGAAAGAGAGAGAAATTCTTACACAATTCGTTCAGAGGCTGTGATGCAACCTGGATTGACATATCTAGACCCACAGCTGGATGAGACATAAGGGTGGACACTCTTGGGGCTGAAAGGTTGGGTGAGGTTGGGTGAGCAAACGCAGACCCTTTAAAGTAATACTGCCTGGTACCCATCCCATGGGTCCCAAATCTCCAGGTTCAAGGGCATCTTCCTACATCGAAAACATGCATGAGGAACCCAGAAGATGGTACACCGTGTGATTTTGAAAGGTTTCTAATACGCACCTCATTTCTCATCTCCTTGTGCTCGGGTTCGCCTTTCCAGCTACTTTACTAGCAACCTCCCTACTTGGAGAATCAGCACCTTTAAGCTCCTGTTCCCTACAGGTTGCAATTTGTCCTGAGGATGAACGGGAAGAGGGGCAACCAATGAGAGACTAGATCTAGGTGTTGGGACAGGCACAGGTCACTCTATTTCCCATCAGGAAGAAGAATTAACCACAGGCTAAGCCTGCCGCCCAGAAGCAGAATAGGGCCTGAGGCAATCCCGCGCTTTTGCGGCCAGCTCCCAAAAAAGCCAGTTGAAAAATGGAGCTCAGGGACACTGCAATTCAGAAACCCGCAGAGTTATGAATGATAACTCTCATCCACAGATATATTGAGGGAAGGCAACGAAGAGGATTTGAAAGCAAGGCAGAATTGCAGGAAACAGATTTCAGGAGGTAGATTCGAATCGCCTTTAAAGCACATGAAAAGCGGCAAAACGTCGACAATGATGCCCTTGGCCAAAAAGGGCGTATGCGTTTTTTCCTGAATATATTCAGGAAAAAACGCATACGCCCTTTTTGGCCAACCAAGCAACCTGGAAAGGCAAATCAGTGCTACAAAGAAGTCTCGCTTCCCATCGGTCAAAAGGGCCATGCTGCAAAAAGTGTCAAAACCAGAAATATAGGACAGGCCATGGAGAAATGGCAGCCTTGCTACGCTGATGGGCGGGATGTAAATTGCCAACAGCCACTCTGGAGAAGTGTACGGTGTGTCCTGAAACATCGAAAAAACACAGCTTAGGGAGCATAGGGCACGTCCACTCATGGGCGTATAAATTGGGAAAACTAAAAATCAGCAAGACACAGGCACCCCAAAGTTTAGGGCTGCTCTGTTGACAAGAACCTCCACTTCATGACACCTTAAATATCCCAGGAAAGAGAAAAATGGATAAAGAAGTTGTGGTCCTTATGTACAATGGAATATCACTCAGACATGAAATCAATGTCATAAGGCTAGTAGAGGCAAGATGAGTGGATTTAGGTACGATGATCCTAAGTGAAATAAGTCACACAGAAAAAGACACTTATCATAAGCTATCACTTATAGAGGGAATGTAAAAACCGCTACACTTGAACTGAATTACAAAACAGAACAGAGTCACACGTTTAGAAAACACACTATGGCTGCTTAACGGGAAAGGTGAGGTGGGGTGATGCATAAAACAAGGGTTTCAAATTCGCTCAGATACCGTTCCATACACCCAATATGTAATAGACAAGACCTACTCCTTGCTCAGTGAACTGGACTCAACACCCCCTATTCACCGCACAAGAATATATGTGACTAGTAAGAATCTTAAAACCTATGTATTGATATCTGTCTGGAAGTGAGTCAATTGGGTGTAAAGCCGCATAAACACAGCCGTGAAAAGCAGCTAAACCCCATTATAAAAATAAATTACTTTTAAAAACCCGTAAAACAAAGACAGTGAAAGAGAGAGAAATTCTTACAAAATTCGTTCAGAGGCTGTGATGCAACCTGGATTAACCATATCTAGACCCACAGCTGGATGAGACATAAGGGTGGACACTCTTGGGGCTGAAAGGTTGAGTGAGGTTGGGTGAGCAAACGCAGACCCTTTAAAGTAATACTGCCTGGTACCCATCCCATGGGTCCCAAATCTCCAGGTTCAAGGGCATCTTCCTATATGGAAAACATGCATGAGAAACCCAGAAGATGGTACACCGTGTGATTTTGAAAGGTTTCTAATACGCACCTCATTTCTCATCTCCTTGTGCTCGGGTTCGCCTTTCCAGCTACTTTACTAGCAATCTCCCTACTTGGAGAATCAGCACCTTTAAGCTCCTGTCCCCTACAGGATGCAATTTGTCCTGAGGATGAACGGGAAGAGGGGCAACCAATGAGAGACTAGATCTATGTGTTGGGACAGGCACAGGTCACTCTATTTTCCCATCAGGAAGAAGAATTAACCACAGGCTCAGCCTGCCGCCCAGAAGCAGAATAGGGCCTGAGGCAATCCCGCGCTTTTGCGGCCAGCTCCCAAAAAAGCCAGTTGAAAAATGGAGCTCAGGGACACTGCAATTCACAAACCCGCAGAGCTATAAATGATAACTCTCATCCACAGATATATTGAGGGAAGGCAACGAAGAGGATTTGAAAGCAAGGCAGAATTTCAGGAAACAGGTTTCAGGAGGTAGATTCGAATCGCCTTTAAAGCATATGAAAAGTGGCAAAACGTCGACAATGATGCCCTTGGCCAAACAGGGCGTATGCGTTTTTTCCTGAATATATTCAGGAAAAAACGCATACGCCCTGTTTGGCCAACCAAGCAACCTGGAAAGGCTAATCAGCGTTACAAAGAAGTCTCGCTTCCCATTGGTCAAAAGTGCCATGCTGCAAAAAGTGTCCAAACCAGAAATGCAGGACAGGCCATGGAGAAATGGCAGCCTTGCTACGCTGATGGGCGGGATGTAAATTGCCAACAGCCACTCTGGAAAAGTGTACGGTGTGTCCTGAAACATCGAAAAAACACAGCTTAGGGAGCATAGGGCACGTCCACTCATGGGCGTATAAATTGGGAAAACTAAAAATCAGCAAGACACAGGCACCCCAAAGTTTAGGGCTGCTCTGTTGACAAGAACCTCCACTTCATGACACCTTAAATATCCCAGGAAAGAGAAAAATGGATAGAGAAGTTGTGGTCCTTATGTACAATGGAATATCACTCAGACATGAAATCAATGTCATAAGGCTAGTAGAAGCAAGATGAGTGGATTTAGGTACGATGATCCTAAGTGAAATAAGTCACACAGAAAAAGACACTTATCATAAGGTATCACTTATAGAGGGAATGTAAAAACCGCTACACTTGAACTGAATTACAAAACAGAACAGAGTCACACGTTTAGAAAACACACTATGGCTGCTTAACGGCAAAGGTGAGGTGGGGTGATGCATAAAACAAGGGTTTCAAATTCGCTCAGATACCGTTCCATACACCCAATATGTAATAGACAAGACCTACTCCTTGCTCAGTGAACTGGACTCAACACCCCCTATTCACCGCACAAGAATATATGTGACTAGTAAGAATCTTAAAACCTATGTATTGATATCTGTCTGGAAGTGAGTCAAGTGGGTGTAAAGCCGCATAAACACAGCCGTGAAAAGCAGCTAAACCCCATTATAAAAATAAATTACTTTTAAAAACCCGTAAAACAAAGACAGTGAAAGAGAGAGAAATTCTTACACAATTCGTTCAGAGGCTGTGATGCAACCTGGATTGACATATCTAGACCCACAGCTGGATGAGACATAAGGGTGGACACTCTTGGGGCTGAAAGGTTGGGTGAGGTTGGGTGAGCAAACGCAGACCCTTTAAAGTAATACTGCCTGGTACCCATCCCATGGGTCCCAAATCTCCAGGTTCAAGGGCATCTTCCTACATCGAAAACATGCATGAGGAACCCAGAAGATGGTACACCGTGTGATTTTGAAAGGTTTCTAATACGCACCTCATTTCTCATCTCCTTGTGCTCGGGTTCGCCTTTCCAGCTACTTTACTAGCAACCTCCCTACTTGGAGAATCAGCACCTTTAAGCTCCTGTTCCCTACAGGTTGCAATTTGTCCTGAGGATGAACGGGAAGAGGGGCAACCAATGAGAGACTAGATCTAGGTGTTGGGACAGGCACAGGTCACTCTATTTCCCATCAGGAAGAAGAATTAACCACAGGCTAAGCCTGCCGCCCAGAAGCAGAATAGGGCCTGAGGCAATCCCGCGCTTTTGCGGCCAGCTCCCGAAAAAGCCAGTTGAAAAATGGAGCTCAGGGACACTGCAATTCAGAAACCCGCAGAGTTATGAATGATAACTCTCATCCACAGATATATTGAGGGAAGGCAACGAAGAGGATTTGAAAGCAAGGCAGAATTGCAGGAAACAGATTTCAGGAGGTAGATTCGAATCGCCTTTAAAGCACATGAAAAGCGGCAAAACGTCGACAATGATGCCCTTGGCCAAAAAGGGCGTATGCGTTTTTTCCTGAATATATTCAGGAAAAAACGCATACGCCCTTTT
Organism: Eschrichtius robustus; assembly: GCF_028021215.1. Lineage (NCBI taxonomy): Eukaryota > Metazoa > Chordata > Mammalia > Artiodactyla > Eschrichtiidae > Eschrichtius > Eschrichtius robustus. The sequence continues at coordinate 60,376 of NW_027175333.1, forward strand.
TGGCCAACCAAGCAACCTGGAAAGGCAAATCAGTGCTACAAAGAAGTCTCGCTTCCCATCGGTCAAAAGGGCCATGCTGCAAAAAGTGTCAAAACCAGAAATATAGGACAGGCCATGGAGAAATGGCAGCCTTGCTACGCTGATGGGCGGGATGTAAATTGCCAACAGCCACTCTGGAGAAGTGTACGGTGTGTCCTGAAACATCGAAAAAACACAGCTTAGGGAGCATAGGGCACGTCCACTCATGGGCGTATAAATTGGGAAAACTAAAAATCAGCAAGACACAGGCACCCCAAAGTTTAGGGCTGCTCTGTTGACAAGAACCTCCACTTCATGACACCTTAAATATCCCAGGAAAGAGAAAAATGGATAAAGAAGTTGTGGTCCTTATGTACAATGGAATATCACTCAGACATGAAATCAATGTCATAAGGCTAGTAGAGGCAAGATGAGTGGATTTAGGTACGATGATCCTAAGTGAAATAAGTCACACAGAAAAAGACACTTATCATAAGCTATCACTTATAGAGGGAATGTAAAAACCGCTACACTTGAACTGAATTACAAAACAGAACAGAGTCACACGTTTAGAAAACACACTATGGCTGCTTAACGGGAAAGGTGAGGTGGGGTGATGCATAAAACAAGGGTTTCAAATTCGCTCAGATACCGTTCCATACACCCAATATGTAATAGACAAGACCTACTCCTTGCTCAGTGAACTGGACTCAACACCCCCTATTCACCGCACAAGAATATATGTGACTAGTAAGAATCTTAAAACCTATGTATTGATATCTGTCTGGAAGTGAGTCAATTGGGTGTAAAGCCGCATAAACACAGCCGTGAAAAGCAGCTAAACCCCATTATAAAAATAAATTACTTTTAAAAACCCGTAAAACAAAGACAGTGAAAGAGAGAGAAATTCTTACAAAATTCGTTCAGAGGCTGTGATGCAACCTGGATTAACCATATCTAGACCCACAGCTGGATGAGACATAAGGGTGGACACTCTTGGGGCTGAAAGGTTGAGTGAGGTTGGGTGAGCAAACGCAGACCCTTTAAAGTAATACTGCCTGGTACCCATCCCATGGGTCCCAAATCTCCAGGTTCAAGGGCATCTTCCTATATGGAAAACATGCATGAGAAACCCAGAAGATGGTACACCGTGTGATTTTGAAAGGTTTCTAATACGCACCTCATTTCTCATCTCCTTGTGCTCGGGTTCGCCTTTCCAGCTACTTTACTAGCAATCTCCCTACTTGGAGAATCAGCACCTTTAAGCTCCTGTTCCCTACAGGATGCAATTTGTCCTGAGGATGAACGGGAAGAGGGGCAACCAATGAGAGACTAGATCTATGTGTTGGGACAGGCACAGGTCACTCTATTTTCCCATCAGGAAGAAGAATTAACCACAGGCTCAGACTGCCGCCCAGAAGCAGAATAGGGCCTGAGGCAATCCCGCGCTTTTGCGGCCAGCTCCCAAAAAAGCCAGTTGAAAAATGGAGCTCAGGGACACTGCAATTCACAAACCCGCAGAGCTATAAATGATAACTCTCATCCACAGATATATTGAGGGAAGGCAACGAAGAGGATTTGAAAGCAAGGCAGAATTTCAGGAAACAGGTTTCAGGAGGTAGATTCGAATCGCCTTTAAAGCATATGAAAAGTGGCAAAACGTCGACAATGATGCCCTTGGCCAAACAGGGCGTATGCGTTTTTTCCTGAATATATTCAGGAAAAAACGCATACGCCCTGTTTGGCCAACCAAGCAACCTGGAAAGGCTAATCAGCGTTACAAAGAAGTCTCGCTTCCCATTGGTCAAAAGTGCCATGCTGCAAAAAGTGTCCAAACCAGAAATGCAGGACAGGCCATGGAGAAATGGCAGCCTTGCTACGCTGATGGGCGGGATGTAAATTGCCAACAGCCACTCTGGAAAAGTGTACGGTGTGTCCTGAAACATCGAAAAAACACAGCTTAGGGAGCATAGGGCACGTCCACTCATGGGCGTATAAATTGGGAAAACTAAAAATCAGCAAGACACAGGCACCCCAAAGTTTAGGGCTGCTCTGTTGACAAGAACCTCCACTTCATGACACCTTAAATATCCCAGGAAAGAGAAAAATGGATAGAGAAGTTGTGGTCCTTATGTACAATGGAATATCACTCAGACATGAAATCAATGTCATAAGGCTAGTAGAAGCAAGATGAGTGGATTTAGGTACGATGATCCTAAGTGAAATAAGTCACACAGAAAAAGACACTTATCATAAGGTATCACTTATAGAGGGAATGTAAAAACCGCTACACTTGAACTGAATTACAAAACAGAACAGAGTCACACGTTTAGAAAACACACTATGGCTGCTTAACGGCAAAGGTGAGGTGGGGTGATGCATAAAACAAGGGTTTCAAATTCGCTCAGATACCGTTCCATACACCCAATATGTAATAGACAAGACCTACTCCTTGCTCAGTGAACTGGACTCAACACCCCCTATTCACCGCACAAGAATATATGTGACTAGTAAGAATCTTAAAACCTATGTATTGATATCTGTCTGGAAGTGAGTCAAGTGGGTGTAAAGCCGCATAAACACAGCCGTGAAAAGCAGCTAAACCCCATTATAAAAATAAATTACTTTTAAAAACCCGTAAAACAAAGACAGTGAAAGAGAGAGAAATTCTTACACAATTCGTTCAGAGGCTGTGATGCAACCTGGATTGACATATCTAGACCCACAGCTGGATGAGACATAAGGGTGGACACTCTTGGGGCTGAAAGGTTGGGTGAGGTTGGGTGAGCAAACGCAGACCCTTTAAAGTAATACTGCCTGGTACCCATCCCATGGGTCCCAAATCTCCAGGTTCAAGGGCATCTTCCTACATCGAAAACATGCATGAGGAACCCAGAAGATGGTACACCGTGTGATTTTGAAAGGTTTCTAATACGCACCTCATTTCTCATCTCCTTGTGCTCGGGTTCGCCTTTCCAGCTACTTTACTAGCAACCTCCCTACTTGGAGAATCAGCACCTTTAAGCTCCTGTTCCCTACAGGTTGCAATTTGTCCTGAGGATGAACGGGAAGAGGGGCAACCAATGAGAGACTAGATCTAGGTGTTGGGACAGGCACAGGTCACTCTATTTCCCATCAGGAAGAAGAATTAACCACAGGCTAAGCCTGCCGCCCAGAAGCAGAATAGGGTCTGAGGCAATCCCGCGCTTTTGCGGCCAGCTCCCAAAAAAGCCAGTTGAAAAATGGAGCTCAGGGACACTGCAATTCAGAAACCCGCAGAGTTATGAATGATAACTCTCATCCACAGATATATTGAGGGAAGGCAACGAAGAGGATTTGAAAGCAAGGCAGAATTGCAGGAAACAGATTTCAGGAGGTAGATTCGAATCGCCTTTAAAGCACATGAAAAGCGGCAAAACGTCGACAATGATGCCCTTGGCCAAAAAGGGCGTATGCGTTTTTTCCTGAATATATTCAGGAAAAAACGCATACGCCCTTTTTGGCCAACCAAGCAACCTGGAAAGGCAAATCAGTGCTACAAAGAAGTCTCGCTTCCCATCGGTCAAAAGTGCCATGCTGCAAAATGTGGCAAAACCAGAAATGCAGGACAGGCCATGCAGAAATGGTAGCCTTGCTACGCTGATGGGCGGGATGTAAATTGCCAACAGCCACTCTGGAAAAGTGTACGGTGTGTCCTGAAACATCGAAAAAACACAGCTTAGGGAGCATAGGGCACATCCACTCATGGGCGTATAAATTGGGAAAACTAAAAATCAGCAAGACACAGGCACCCCAAAGTTTAGGGCTGCTCTGTTGACAAGAACCTCCACTTCATGACACCTTAAATATCCCAGGAAAGAGAAAAATGGATAAAGAAGTTGTGGTCCTTATGTACAATGGAATATCACTCAGACATGAAATCAATGTCATAAGGCTAGTAGAAGCAAGATCAGTGGATTTAGGTACGATGATCCTAAGTGAAATAAGTCACACAGAAAAAGACACTTATCATAAGCTATCACTTATAGAGGGAATGTAAAAACCGCTACACTTGAACTGAATTACAAAACAGAACAGAGTCACACGTTTAGAAAACACACGATGGCTGCTGAGCGGGAAAGGTGAGGTGGGGTGATGCATAAAACAAGGGTTTCAAATTCGCTCAGATACCGTTCCATTCACCCAATATGTAATAGACAAGACCTACTCCTTGCTCAGTGAACTGGACTCAACACCCCCTATTCACCGCACAAGAATATATGTGACTAGTAAGAATCTTAAAACCTATGTATTGATATCTGTCTGGAAGTGAGTCAAGTGGGTGTAAAGCCGCATAAACACAGCCGTGAAAAGCAGCTAAACCCCATTATAAAAATAAATTACTTTTAAAAACCCGTAAAACAAAGACAGTGAAAGAGAGAGAAATTCTTACACAATTCGTTCAGAGGCTGTGATGCAACCTGGATTGACATATCTAGACCCACAGCTGGATGAGACATAAGGGTGGACACTCTTGGGGCTGAAAGGTTGGGTGAGGTTGGGTGAGCAAACGCAGACCCTTTAAAGTAATACTGCCTGGTACCCATCCCATGGGTCCCAAATCTCCAGGTTCAAGGGCATCTTCCTACATCGAAAACATGCATGAGGAACCCAGAAGATGGTACACCGTGTGATTTTGAAAGGTTTCTAATACGCACCTCATTTCTCATCTCCTTGTGCTCGGGTTCGCCTTTCCAGCTACTTTACTAGCAACCTCCCTACTTGGAGAATCAGCACCTTTAAGCTCCTGTTCCCTACAGGTTGCAATTTGTCCTGAGGATGAACGGGAAGAGGGGCAACCAATGAGAGACTAGATCTAGGTGTTGGGACAGGCACAGGTCACTCTATTTCCCATCAGGAAGAAGAATTAACCACAGGCTAAGCCTGCCGCCCAGAAGCAGAATAGGGTCTGAGGCAATCCCGCGCTTTTGCGGCCAGCTCCCAAAAAAGCCAGTTGAAAAATGGAGCTCAGGGACACTGCAATTCAGAAACCCGCAGAGTTATGAATGATAACTCTCATCCACAGATATATTGAGGGAAGGCAACGAAGAGGATTTGAAAGCAAGGCAGAATTGCAGGAAACAGATTTCAGGAGGTAGATTCGAATCGCCTTTAAAGCACATGAAAAGCGGCAAAACGTCGACAATGATGCCCTTGGCCAAAAAGGGCGTATGCGTTTTTTCCTGAATATATTCAGGAAAAAACGCATACGCCCTTTTTGGCCAACCAAGCAACCTGGAAAGGCAAATCAGTGCTACAAAGAAGTCTCGCTTCCCATCGGTCAAAAGTGCCATGCTGCAAAATGTGGCAAAACCAGAAATGCAGGACAGGCCATGCAGAAATGGTAGCCTTGCTACGCTGATGGGCGGGATGTAAATTGCCAACAGCCACTCTGGAAAAGTGTACGGTGTGTCCTGAAACATCGAAAAAACACAGCTTAGGGAGCATAGGGCACATCCACTCATGGGCGTATAAATTGGGAAAACTAAAAATCAGCAAGACACAGGCACCCCAAAGTTTAGGGCTGCTCTGTTGACAAGAACCTCCACTTCATGACACCTTAAATATCCCAGGAAAGAGAAAAATGGATAAAGAAGTTGTGGTCCTTATGTACAATGGAATATCACTCAGACATGAAATCAATGTCATAAGGCTAGTAGAAGCAAGATCAGTGGATTTAGGTACGATGATCCTAAGTGAAATAAGTCACACAGAAAAAGACACTTATCATAAGCTATCACTTATAGAGGGAATGTAAAAACCGCTACACTTGAACTGAATTACAAAACAGAACAGAGTCACACGTTTAGAAAACACACGATGGCTGCTGAGCGGGAAAGGTGAGGTGGGGTGATGCATAAAACAAGGGTTTCAAATTCGCTCAGATACCGTTCCATTCACCCAATATGTAATAGACAAGACCTACTCCTTGCTCAGTGAACTGGACTCAACACCCCCTATTCACCGCACAAGAATATATGTGACTAGTAAGAATCTTAAAACCTATGTATTGATATCTGTCTGGAAGTGAGTCAAGTGGGTGTAAAGCCGCATAAACACAGCCGTGAAAAGCAGCTAAACCCCATTATAAAAATAAATTACTTTTAAAAACCCGTAAAACAAAGACAGTGAAAGAGAGAGAAATTCTTACAAAATTCGTTCAGAGGCTGTGATGCAACCTGGATTGACATATCTAGACCCACAGCTGGATGAGACATAAGGGTGGACACTCTTGGGGCTGAAAGGTTGGGTGAGGTTGGGTGAGCAAACGCAGACCCTTTAAAGTAATACTGCCTGGTACCCATCCCATGGGTCCCAAATCTCCAGGTTCAAGGGCATCTTCCTACATCGAAAACATGCATGAGGAACCCAGAAGATGGTACACCGTGTGATTTTGAAAGGTTTCTAATACGCACCTCATTTCTCATCTCCTTGTGCTCGGGTTCGCCTTTCCAGCTACTTTACTAGCAATCTCCCTACTTGGAGAATCAGCACCTTTAAGCTCCTGTTCCCTACAGGTTGCAATTTGTCCTGAGGATGAACGGGAAGAGGGGCAACCAATGAGAGACTAGATCTAGGTGTTGGGACAGGCACAGGTCACTCTATTTCCCATCAGGAAGAAGAATTAACCACAGGCTAAGCCTGCCGCCCAGAAGCAGAATAGGGCCTGAGGCAATCCCGCGCTTTTGCGGCCAGCTCCCGAAAAAGCCAGTTGAAAAATGGAGCTCAGGGACACTGCAATTCAGAAACCCGCAGAGTTATGAATGATAACTCTCATCCACAGATATATTGAGGGAAGGCAACGAAGAGGATTTGAAAGCAAGGCAGAATTGCAGGAAACAGATTTCAGGAGGTAGATTCGAATCGCCTTTAAAGCACATGAAAAGCGGCAAAACGTCGACAATGATGCCCTTGGCCAAAAAGGGCGTATGCGTTTTTTCCTGAATATATTCAGGAAAAAACGCATACGCCCTTTTTGGCCAACCAAGCAACCTGGAAAGGCAAATCAGTGCTACAAAGAAGTCTCGCTTCCCATCGGTCAAAAGGGCCATGCTGCAAAAAGTGTCAAAACCAGAAATATAGGACAGGCCATGGAGAAATGGCAGCCTTGCTACGCTGATGGGCGGGATGTAAATTGCCAACAGCCACTCTGGAGAAGTGTACGGTGTGTCCTGAAACATCGAAAAAACACAGCTTAGGGAGCATAGGGCACGTCCACTCATGGGCGTATAAATTGGGAAAACTAAAAATCAGCAAGACACAGGCACCCCAAAGTTTAGGGCTGCTCTGTTGACAAGAACCTCCACTTCATGACACCTTAAATATCCCAGGAAAGAGAAAAATGGATAAAGAAGTTGTGGTCCTTATGTACAATGGAATATCACTCAGACATGAAATCAATGTCATAAGGCTAGTAGAGGCAAGATGAGTGGATTTAGGTACGATGATCCTAAGTGAAATTAGTCACACAGAAAAAGACACTTATCATAAGCTATCACTTATAGAGGGAATGTAAAAACCGCTACACTTGAACTGAATTACAAAACAGAACAGAGTCACACGTTTAGAAAACACACTATGGCTGCTTAACGGGAAAGGTGAGGTGGGGTGATGCATAAAACAAGGGTTTCAAATTCGCTCAGATACCGTTCCATACACCCAATATGTAATAGACAAGACCTACTCCTTGCTCAGTGAACTGGACTCAATACCCCCTATTCACCGCACAAGAATATATGTGACTAGTAAGAATCTTAAAACCTATGTATTGATATCTGTCTGGAAGTGAGTCAAGTGGGTGTAAAGCCGCATAAACACAGCCGTGAAAAGCAGCTAAACCCCATTATAAAAATAAATTACTTTTAAAAACCCGTAAAACAAAGACAGTGAAAGAGAGAGAAATTCTTACACAATTCGTTCAGAGGCTGTGATGCAACCTGGATTGACCATATCTAGACCCACAGCTGGATGAGACATAAGGGTGGACACTCTTGGGGCTGAAAGGTTGGGTGAGGTTGGGTGAGCAAACGCAGACCCTTTAAAGTAATACTGCCTGGTACCCATCCCATGGGTCCCAAATCTCCAGGTTCAAGGGCATCTTCCTACATCGAAAACATGCATGAGAAACCCAGAAGATGGTACACCGTGTGATTTTGAAAGGTTTCTAATACGCACCTCATTTCTCATCTCCTTGTGCTCGGGTTCGCCTTTCCAGCTACTTTACTAGCAACCTCCCTACTTGGAGAATCAGCACCTTTAAGCTCCTGTTCCCTACAGGTTGCAATTTGTCCTGAGGATGAACGGGAAGAGGGGCAACCAATGAGAGACTAGATCTAGGTGTTGGGACAGGCACAGGTCACTCTATTTCCCATCAGGAAGAAGAATTAACCACAGGCTAAGCCTGCCGCCCAGAAGCAGAATAGGGCCTGAGGCAATCCCGCGCTTTTGCGGCCAGCTCCCAAAAAAGCCAGTTGAAAAATGGAGCTCAGGGACACTGCAATTCAGAAACCCGCAGAGTTATGAATGATAACTCTCATCCACAGATATATTGAGGGAAGGCAACGAAGAGGATTTGAAAGCAAGGCAGAATTGCAGGAAACAGATTTCAGGAGGTAGATTCGAATCGCCTTTAAAGCACATGAAAAGCGGCAAAACGTCGACAATGATGCCCTTGGCCAAAAAGGGCGTATGCGTTTTTTCCAGAATATATTCAGGAAAAAACGCATACGCCCTTTTTGGCCAACCAAGCAACCTGGAAAGGCAAATCAGTGCTACAAAGAAGTCTCGCTTCCCATCGGTCAAAAGTGCCATGCTGCAAAAAGTGGCAAAACCAGAAATGCAAGACAGGCCATGGAGAAATGGTAGCCTTGCTACGCTGAGGGGCGGGATGTAAATTGCCAACAGCCACTCTGGAAAAGTGTACGGTGTGTCCTGAAACATCGAAAAAACACAGCTTAGGGAGCATAGGGCACGTCCACTCATGGGCGTATAAATTGGGAAAACTAAAAATCAGCAAGACACAGGCACCCCAAAGTTTAGGGCTGCTCTGTTGACAAGAACCTCCACTTCATGACACCTTAAATATCCCAGGAAAGAGAAAAATGGATAAAGAAGTTGTGGTCCTTATGTACAATGGAATATCACTCAGACATGAAATCAATGTCATAAGGCTAGTAGAAGCAAGATCAGTGGATTTAGGTACGATGATCCTAAGTGAAATAAGTCACACAGAAAAAGACACTTATCATAAGCTATCACTTATAGAGGGAATGTAAAAACCGCTACACTTGAACTGAATTACAAAACAGAACAGAGTCACACGTTTAGAAAACACACGATGGCTGCTGAGCGGGAAAGGTGAGGTGGGGTGATGCATAAAACAAGGGTTTCAAATTCTCTCAGATACCGTTCCATTCACCCAATATGTAATAGACAAGACCTACTCCTTGCTCAGTGAACTGGACTCAACACCCCCTATTCACCGCACAAGAATATATGTGACTAGTAAGAATCTTAAAACCTATGTATTGATATCTGTCTGGAAGTGAGTCAAGTGGGTGTAAAGCCGCATAAACACAGCCGTGAAAAGCAGCTAAACCCCATTATAAAAATAAATTACTTTTAAAAACCCGTAAAACAAAGACAGTGAAAGAGAGAGAAATTCTTACACAATTCGTTCAGAGGCTGTGATGCAACCTGGATTGACCATATCTAGACCCACAGCTGGATGAGACATAAGGGTGGACACTCTTGGGGCTGAAAGGTTGGGTGAGGTTGGGTGAGCAAACGCAGACCCTTTAAAGTAATACTGCCTGGTACCCATCCCATGGGTCCCAAATCTCCAGGTTCAAGGGCATCTTCCTACATCGAAAACATGCATGAGAAACCCAGAAGATGGTACACCGTGTGATTTTGAAAGGTTTCTAATACGCACCTCATTTCTCATCTCCTTGTGCTCGGGTTCGCCTTTCCAGCTACTTTACTAGCAACCTCCCTACTTGGAGAATCAGCACCTTTAAGCTCCTGTTCCCTACAGGTTGCAATTTGTCCTGAGGATGAACGGGAAGAGGGGCAACCAATGAGAGACTAGATCTAGGTGTTGGGACAGGCACAGGTCACTCTATTTCCCATCAGGAAGAAGAATTAACCACAGGCTAAGCCTGCCGCCCAGAAGCAGAATAGGGCCTGAGGCAATCCCGCGCTTTTGCGGCCAGCTCCCAAAAAAGCCAGTTGAAAAATGGAGCTCAGGGACACTGCAATTCAGAAACCCGCAGAGTTATGAATGATAACTCTCATCCACAGATATATTGAGGGAAGGCAACGAAGAGGATTTGAAAGCAAGGCAGAATTGCAGGAAACAGATTTCAGGAGGTAGATTCGAATCGCCTTTAAAGCACATGAAAAGCGGCAAAACGTCGACAATGATGCCCTTGGCCAAAAAGGGCGTATGCGTTTTTTCCAGAATATATTCAGGAAAAAACGCATACGCCCTTTTTGGCCAACCAAGCAACCTGGAAAGGCAAATCAGTGCTACAAAGAAGTCTCGCTTCCCATCGGTCAAAAGTGCCATGCTGCAAAAAGTGGCAAAACCAGAAATGCAAGACAGGCCATGGAGAAATGGTAGCCTTGCTACGCTGAGGGGCGGGATGTAAATTGCCAACAGCCACTCTGGAAAAGTGTACGGTGTGTCCTGAAACATCGAAAAAACACAGCTTAGGGAGCATAGGGCACGTCCACTCATGGGCGTATAAATTGGGAAAACTAAAAATCAGCAAGACACAGGCACCCCAAAGTTTAGGGCTGCTCTGTTGACAAGAACCTCCACTTCATGACACCTTAAATATCCCAGGAAAGAGAAAAATGGATAAAGAAGTTGTGGTCCTTATGTACAATGGAATATCACTCAGACATGAAATCAATGTCATAAGGCTAGTAGAAGCAAGATCAGTGGATTTAGGTACGATGATCCTAAGTGAAATAAGTCACACAGAAAAAGACACTTATCATAAGCTATCACTTATAGAGGGAATGTAAAAACCGCTACACTTGAACTGAATTACAAAACAGAACAGAGTCACACGTTTAGAAAACACACGATGGCTGCTGAGCGGGAAAGGTGAGGTGGGGTGATGCATAAAACAAGGGTTTCAAATTCTCTCAGATACCGTTCCATTCACCCAATATGTAATAGACAAGACCTACTCCTTGCTCAGTGAACTGGACTCAACACCCCCTATTCACCGCACAAGAATATATGTGACTAGTAAGAATCTTAAAACCTATGTATTGATATCTGTCTGGAAGTGAGTCAAGTGGGTGTAAAGCCGCATAAACACAGCCGTGAAAAGCAGCTAAACCCCATTATAAAAATAAATTACTTTTAAAAACCCGTAAAACAAAGACAGTGAAAGAGAGAGAAATTCTTACAAAATTCGTTCAGAGGCTGTGATGCAACCTGGATTGACATATCTAGACCCACAGCTGGATGAGACATAAGGGTGGACACTCTTGGGGCTGAAAGGTTGGGTGAGGTTGGGTGAGCAAACGCAGACCCTTTAAAGTAATACTGCCTGGTACCCATCCCATGGGTCCCAAATCTCCAGGTTCAAGGGCATCTTCCTACATCGAAAACATGCATGAGGAACCCAGAAGATGGTACACCGTGTGATTTTGAAAGGTTTCTAATACGCACCTCATTTCTCATCTCCTTGTGCTCGGGTTCGCCTTTCCAGCTACTTTACTAGCAATCTCCCTACTTGGAGAATCAGCACCTTTAAGCTCCTGTTCCCTACAGGTTGCAATTTGTCCTGAGGATGAACGGGAAGAGGGGCAACCAATGAGAGACTAGATCTAGGTGTTGGGACAGGCACAGGTCACTCTATTTCCCATCAGGAAGAAGAATTAACCACAGGCTAAGCCTGCCGCCCAGAAGCAGAATAGGGCCTGAGGCAATCCCGCGCTTTTGCGGCCAGCTCCCGAAAAAGCCAGTTGAAAAATGGAGCTCAGGGACACTGCAATTCAGAAACCCGCAGAGTTATGAATGATAACTCTCATCCACAGATATATTGAGGGAAGGCAACGAAGAGGATTTGAAAGCAAGGCAGAATTGCAGGAAACAGATTTCAGGAGGTAGATTCGAATCGCCTTTAAAGCACATGAAAAGCGGCAAAACGTCGACAATGATGCCCTTGGCCAAAAAGGGCGTATGCGTTTTTTCCTGAATATATTCAGGAAAAAACGCATACGCCCTTTTTGGCCAACCAAGCAACCTGGAAAGGCAAATCAGTGCTACAAAGAAGTCTCGCTTCCCATCGGTCAAAAGGGCCATGCTGCAAAAAGTGTCAAAACCAGAAATATAGGACAGGCCATGGAGAAATGGCAGCCTTGCTACGCTGATGGGCGGGATGTAAATTGCCAACAGCCACTCTGGAGAAGTGTACGGTGTGTCCTGAAACATCGAAAAAACACAGCTTAGGGAGCATAGGGCACGTCCACTCATGGGCGTATAAATTGGGAAAACTAAAAATCAGCAAGACACAGGCACCCCAAAGTTTAGGGCTGCTCTGTTGACAAGAACCTCCACTTCATGACACCTTAAATATCCCAGGAAAGAGAAAAATGGATAAAGAAGTTGTGGTCCTTATGTACAATGGAATATCACTCAGACATGAAATCAATGTCATAAGGCTAGTAGAGGCAAGATGAGTGGATTTAGGTACGATGATCCTAAGTGAAATTAGTCACACAGAAAAAGACACTTATCATAAGCTATCACTTATAGAGGGAATGTAAAAACCGCTACACTTGAACTGAATTACAAAACAGAACAGAGTCACACGTTTAGAAAACACACTATGGCTGCTTAACGGGAAAGGTGAGGTGGGGTGATGCATAAAACAAGGGTTTCAAATTCGCTCAGATACCGTTCCATACACCCAATATGTAATAGACAAGACCTACTCCTTGCTCAGTGAACTGGACTCAACACCCCCTATTCACCGCACAAGAATATATGTGACTAGTAAGAATCTTAAAACCTATGTATTGATATCTGTCTGGAAGTGAGTCAAGTGGGTGTAAAGCCGCATAAACACAGCCGTGAAAAGCAGCTAAACCCCATTATAAAAATAAATTACTTTTAAAAACCCGTAAAACAAAGACAGTGAAAGAGAGAGAAATTCTTACACAATTCGTTCAGAGGCTGTGATGCAACCTGGATTGACCATATCTAGACCCACAGCTGGATGAGACATAAGGGTGGACACTCTTGGGGCTGAAAGGTTGGGTGAGGTTGGGTGAGCAAACGCAGACCCTTTAAAGTAATACTGCCTGGTACCCATCCCATGGGTCCCAAATCTCCAGGTTCAAGGGCATCTTCCTACATCGAAAACATGCATGAGAAACCCAGAAGATGGTACACCGTGTGATTTTGAAAGGTTTCTAATACGCACCTCATTTCTCATCTCCTTGTGCTCGGGTTCGCCTTTCCAGCTACTTTACTAGCAACCTCCCTACTTGGAGAATCAGCACCTTTAAGCTCCTGTTCCCTACAGGTTGCAATTTGTCCTGAGGATGAACGGGAAGAGGGGCAACCAATGAGAGACTAGATCTAGGTGTTGGGACAGGCACAGGTCACTCTATTTCCCATCAGGAAGAAGAATTAACCACAGGCTAAGCCTGCCGCCCAGAAGCAGAATAGGGCCTGAGGCAATCCCGCGCTTTTGCGGCCAGCTCCCAAAAAAGCCAGTTGAAAAATGGAGCTCAGGGACACTGCAATTCAGAAACCCGCAGAGTTATGAATGATAACTCTCATCCACAGATATATTGAGGGAAGGCAACGAAGAGGATTTGAAAGCAAGGCAGAATTGCAGGAAACAGATTTCAGGAGGTAGATTCGAATCGCCTTTAAAGCACATGAAAAGCGGCAAAACGTCGACAATGATGCCCTTGGCCAAAAAGGGCGTATGCGTTTTTTCCTGAATATATTCAGGAAAAAACGCATACGCCCTTTTTGGCCAACCAAGCAACCTGGAAAGGCAAATCAGTGCTACAAAGAAGTCTCGCTTCCCATCGGTCAAAAGTGCCATGCTGCAAAAAGTGGCAAAACCAGAAATGCAGGACAGGCCATGGAGAAATGGTAGCCTTGCTACGCTGAGGGGCGGGATGTAAATTGCCAACAGCCACTCTGGAAAAGTGTACGGTGTGTCCTGAAACATCGAAAAAACACAGCTTAGGGAGCATAGGGCACGTCCACTCATGGGCGTATAAATTGGGAAAACTAAAAATCAGCAAGACACAGGCACCCCAAAGTTTAGGGCTGCTCTGTTGACAAGAACCTCCACTTCATGACACCTTAAATATCCCAGGAAAGAGAAAAATGGATAAAGAAGTTGTGGTCCTTATGTACAATGGAATATCACTCAGACATGAAATCAATGTCATAAGGCTAGTAGAAGCAAGATCAGTGGATTTAGGTACGATGATCCTAAGTGAAATAAGTCACACAGAAAAAGACACTTATCATAAGCTATCACTTATAGAGGGAATGTAAAAACCGCTACACTTGAATTGAATTACAAAACAGAACAGAGTCACACGTTTAGAAAACACACGATGGCTGCTGAGCGGGAAAGGTGAGGTGGGGTGATGCATAAAACAAGGGTTTCAAATTCGCTCAGATACCGTTCCATACACCCAATATGTAATAGACAAGACCTACTCCTTGCTCAGTGAACTGGACTCAACACCCCCTATTCACCGCACAAGAATATATGTGACTAGTAAGAATCTTAAAACCTATGTATTGATATCTGTCTGGAAGTGAGTCAAGTGGGTGTAAAGCCGCATAAACACAGCCGTGAAAAGCAGCTAAACCCCATTATAAAAATAAATTACTTTTAAAAACCCGTAAAACAAAGACAGTGAAAGAGAGAGAAATTCTTACACAATTCGTTCAGAGGCTGTGATGCAACCTGGATTGACCATATCTAGACCCACAGCTGGATGAGACATAAGGGTGGACACTCTTGGGGCTGAAAGTTTGGGTGAGGTTGGGTGAGCAAACGCAGACCCTTTAAAGTAATACTGCCTGGTACCCATCCCATGGGTCCCAAATCTCCAGGTTCAAGGGCATCTTCCTACATCGAAAACATGCATGAGAAACCCAGAAGATGGTACACCGTGTGATTTTGAAAGGTTTCTAATACGCACCTCATTTCTCATCTCCTTGTGCTCGGGTTCGCCATTCCAGCTACTTTACTAGCAACCTCCCTACTTGGAGAATCAGCACCTTTAAGCTCCTGTTCCCTACAGGTTGCAATTTGTCCTGAGGATGAACGGGAAGAGGGGCAACCAATGAGAGACTAGATCTAGGTGTTGGGACAGGCACAGGTCACTCTATTTCCCATCAGGAAGAAGAATTAACCACAGGCTAAGCCTGCCGCCCAGAAGCAGAATAGGGCCTGAGGCAATCCCGCGCTTTTGCGGCCAGCTCCCAAAAAAGCCAGTTGAAAAATGGAGCTCAGGGACACTGCAATTCAGAAACCCGCAGAGTTATGAATGATAACTCTCATCCACAGATATATTGAGGGAAGGCAACGAAGAGGATTTGAAAGCAAGGCAGAATTGCAGGAAACAGATTTCAGGAGGTAGATTCGAATCGCCTTTAAAGCACATGAAAAGCGGCAAAACGTCGACAATGATGCCCTTGGCCAAAAAGGGCGTATGCGTTTTTTCCTGAATATATTCAGGAAAAAACGCATACGCCCTTTTTGGCCAACCAAGCAACCTGGAAAGGCAAATCAGTGCTACAAAGAAGTCTCGCTTCCCATCGGTCAAAAGTGCCATGCTGCAAAAAGTGGCAAAACCAGAAATGCAGGACAGGCCATGGAGAAATGGTAGCCTTGCTACGCTGATGGGCGGGATGTAAATTGCCAACAGCCACTCTGGAAAAGTGTACGGTGTGTCCTGAAACATCGAAAAAACACAGCTTAGGGAGCATAGGGCACGTCCACTCATGGGCGTATAAATTGGGAAAACTAAAAATCAGCAAGACACAGGCACCCCAAAGTTTAGGGCTTCTCTGTTGACAAGAACCTCCACTTCATGACACCTTAAATATCCCAGGAAAGAGAAAAATGGATAAAGAAGTTGTGGTCCTTATGTACAATGGAATATCACTCAGACATGAAATCAATGTCATAAGGCTAGTAGAAGCAAGATCAGTGGATTTAGGTACGATGATCCTAAGTGAAATAAGTCACACAGAAAAAGACACTTATCATAAGCTATCACTTATAGAGGGAATGTAAAAACCGCTACACTTGAATTGAATTACAAAACAGAACAGAGTCACACGTTTAGAAAACACACGATGGCTGCTGAGCGGGAAAGGTGAGGTGGGGTGATGCATAAAACAAGGGTTTCAAATTCGCTCAGATACCGTTCCATACACCCAATATGTAATAGACAAGACCTACTCCTTGCTCAGTGAACTGGACTCAACACCCCCTATTCACCGCACAAGAATATATGTGACTAGTAAGAATCTTAAAACCTATGTATTGATATCTGTCTGGAAGTGAGTCAAGTGGGTGTAAAGCCGCATAAACACAGCCGTGAAAAGCAGCTAAACCCCATTATAAAAATAAATTACTTTTAAAAACCCGTAAAACAAAGACAGTGAAAGAGAGAGAAATTCTTACACAATTCGTTCAGAGGCTGTGATGCAACCTGGATTGACCATATCTAGACCCACAGCTGGATGAGACATAAGGGTGGACACTCTTGGGGCTGAAAGGTTGGGTGAGGTTGGGTGAGCAAACGCAGACCCTTTAAAGTAATACTGCCTGGTACCCATCCCATGGGTCCCAAATCTCCAGGTTCAAGGGCATCTTCCTACATCGAAAACATGCATGAGAAACCCAGAAGATGGTACACCGTGTGATTTTGAAAGGTTTCTAATACGCACCTCATTTCTCATCTCCTTGTGCTCGGGTTCGCCTTTCCAGCTACTTTACTAGCAATCTCCCTACTTGGAGAATCAGCACCTTTAAGCTCCTGTTCCCTACAGGTTGCAATTTGTCCTGAGGATGAACGGGAAGAGGGGAAACCAATGAGAGACTAGATCTATGTGTTGGGACAGGCTCAGGTCACTCTATTTTCCCATCGGGAAGAAGAATTACCCACAGGCTCAGCCTGCCGCCCAGAAACAGAATAGGGCCTGAGGCAATCCCGCGCTTTTGCGGCCAGCTCCCAAAAAAGCCAGTTGAAAAATGGAGCTCAGGGACACTGCAATTCACAAACCCGCAGAGCTATAAATGATAACTCTCATCCACAGATATATTGAGGGAAGGCAACGAAGAGGATTTGAAAGCAAGGCAGAATTGCAGGAAACAGGTTTCAGGAGGTAGATTCGAATCGCCTTTAAAGCACATGAAAAGTGGTAAAACGTCGACAATGATGCCCTTGGCCAAACAGGGCGTATGCGTTTTTTCCTGAATATATTCAGGAAAAAACGCATACGCCCTGTTTGGCCAACCAAGCAACCTGGAAAGGCTAATCAGCGCTACAAAGAAATCTCGCTTCCCATCGGTCAAAAGGGCCATGCTGCAAAAAGTGTCAAAACCAGAAATGCAGGACAGGCCATGGAGAAATGGCAGCCTTGCTACGCTGATGGGTGGGATGTAAATTGCCAACAGCCACTCTGGAGAAGTGTACGGTGTGTCCTGAAACATCGAAAAAACACAGCTTAGGGAGCATAGGGCACGTCCTCTCATGGGCGTATATATTGGGAAAACTAAAAATCAGCAAGACACAGGCACCCCAAAGTTTAGGGCTGCTCTGTTGACAAGAACCTCCACTTCATGACACCTTAAATATCCCAGGAAAGACAAAAATGGATAAAGAAGTTGTGGTCCTTATGTACAATGGAATATCACTCAGACATGAAATCAATGTCATAAGGCTAGTAGAAGCAAGATGAGAGGATTTAGGTACGATGATTCTAAGTGAAATAAGTCACACAGAAAAAGACACTTATCATAAGCTATCACTTATAGAGGGAATGTAAAAACCGCTACACTTGAACTGAATTACAAAACAGAACAGAGTCACACGTTTAGAAAACACACTATGGCTGCTTAACGGCAAAGGTGAGGTGGGGTGATGCATAAAACAAGGGTTTCAAATTCGCTCAGATACCGTTCCATACACCCAATATGTAATAGACAAGACCTACTCCTTGCTCAGTGAACTGGACTCAACACCCCCTATTCACCGCACAAGAATATATGTGACTAGTAAGAATCTTAAAACCTATGTATTGATATCTGTCTGGAAGTGAGTCAAGTGGGTGTAAAGCCGCATAAACACAGCCGTGAAAAGCAGCTAAACCCCATTATAAAAATAAATTACCTTTAAAAACCCGTAAAACAAAGACAGTGAAAGAGAGAGAAATTCTTACAAAATTCGTTCAGAGGCTCTGATGCAACCTGGATTGACCATATCTAGACCCAGAGCTGGATGAGACATAAGGGTGGACACTCTTGGGGCTGAAAGGTTGGGTGAGGTTGGGTGAGCAAACGCAGACCCTTTAAAGTAATACTGCCTGGTACCCATCCCATGGGTCCCAAATCTCCAGGTTCAAGGGCATCTTCCTACATCGAAAACATGCATGAGTAACCCAGAAGATGGTACACCGTGTGATTTTGAAAGGTTTCTAATACGCACCTCATTTCTCATCTCCTTGTGCTCGGGTTCGCCTTTCCAGCTACTTTACTAGCAATCTCCCTACTTGGAGAATCAGCACCATTAAGCTCCTGTTCCCTACAGGTTGCAATTTGTCCTGAGGATGAACGGGAAGAGGGGCAACCAATGAGAGACTAGATCTAGGTGTTGGGACAGGCACAGGTCACTCTATTTCCCATCAGGAAGAAGAATTAACCACAGGCTAAGCCTGCCGCCCAGAAGCAGAATAGGGCCTGAGGGAACCGCGCGCTTTTGCGGCCAGCTACCAAAAAAGCCAGTTGAAAAATGGAGCTCAGGGACACTGCAATTCAGAAACCCGCAGAGTTATGAATGATAACTCTCATCCACAGATATATTGAGGGAAGGCAACGAAGAGGATTTGAAAGCAAGGCAGAATTGCAGGAAACAGATTTCAGGAGGTAGATTCGAATCGCCTTTAAAGCACATGAAAAGCGGCAAAACGTCGACAATGATGCCCTTGGCCAAAAAGGGCGTAGGCGTTTTTTCCTGAATATATTCAGGAAAAAACGCATACGCCCTTTTTGGCCAACCAAGCAACCTGGAAAGGCAAATCAGTGCTACAAAGAAGTCTCGCTTCCCATCGGTCAAAAGTGCCATGCTGCAAAAAGTGTCAAAACCAGAAATGCAGGACAGGCCATGGAGAAATGGCAGCCTTGCTACGCTGATGGGCGGGATGTAAATTGCCAACAGCTACTCTGGAGAAGTGTACGGTGTGTCCTGAAACATCGAAAAAACACAGCTTAGGGAGCATAGGGCACGTCCACTCATTGGCGTATAAATTGGGAAAACTAAAAATCAGCAAGACACAGGCACCCCAAAGTTTAGGGCTGCTCTGTTGACAAGAACCTCCACTTCATGACACCTTAAATATCCCAGGAAAGAGAAAAATGGATAAAGAAGTTGTGGTCCTTATGTACAATGGAATATCACTCAGACATGAAATCAATGTCATAAGGCTAGTAGAAGCAAGATGAGTGGATTTACGTACGACGATTCTAAGTGAAATAAGTCACACAGAAAAAGACACTTATCATAAGCTATCACTTATAGAGGGAATGTAAAAACCGCTACACTTGAACTGAATTACAAAACAGAACAGAGTCACACGTTTAGAAAACACACTATGGCTGCTTAACGGGAAAGGTGAGGTGGGGTGATGCATAAAACAAGGGTTTCAAATTCGCTCAGATACCGTTCCATACACCCAATATGTAATAGACAAGACCTACTCCTTGCTCAGTGAACTGGACTCAACACCCCCTATTCACCGCACAAGAATATATGTGACTAGTAAGAATCTTAAAACCTATGTATTGATATCTGTCTGGAAGTGAGTCAAGTGGGTGTAAAGCCGCATAAACACAGCCCTGAAAAGCAGCTAAACCCCATTATAAAAATAAATTACTTTTAAAAACCCGTAAAACAAAGACAGTGAAAGAGAGAGAAATTCTTACAAAATTCGTTCAGAGGCTGTGATGCAACCTGGATTGACCATATCTAGACCCACAGCTGGATGAGACATAAGGGTGGACACTCTTGGGAGTGAAAGGTTGGGTGAGGTTGGGTGAGGTTGGGTGAGCAAACACAGACCCTTTAAAGTAATACTGCCTGGTACCCATCCCATGGGTCCCAAATCTCCAGGTTCAAGGGCATCTTCCTACATCGAAAACATGCATGAGAAACCCAGAAGATGGTACACCGTGTGGTTTTGAAAGTTTTCTAATACGCACCTCATTTCTCATCTCCTTGTGCTCGGGTTCGCCATTCCAGCTACTTTACTAGCAATCTCCCTACTTGGAAAATCAGCACCTTTAAGCTCCTGTTCCCTACAGGTTGCAATTTGTCCTGAGGATGAACGGGAAGAGGGGCAACCAATGAGAGACTAGATCTAGGTGTTGGGACAGGCACAGGTCACTCTATTTTCCCATCAGGAAGCAGAATTAACCACAGGCTCAGCCTGCCTCCCAGAAGCAGAATAGGGCCTGAGGCAATCCCGCGCTTTTGCGGCCAGCTCCCAAAAAAGCGACTTGAAAAATGGAGCTCAGGGACACTGCAATTCACAAAGACGCAGAGTTATAAATGATAACTCTCATCCACAGATATATTGAGGGAAGGCAACGAAGAGGATTTGAAAGCAAGGCAGAATTGCAGGAAACAGATTTCAGGAGGTAGATTCGAATCGCCTTTAAAGCACATGAAAAGCGGCAAAATGTCGACAATGATGCCCTTGGCCAAAAAGGGCGTATGCGTTTTATCCTGAATATATTCAGGAAAAAACGCATACGCCCTTTTTGGTCAACCAAGCAACCTGGAAAGGCAAATCAGCGCTACAAAGAAGTCTCGCTTCCCATCGGTCAAAAGGGCAATGCTGCAAAAAGTGTCAAAACCAGAAATGCAGGACAGGCCATGGAGAAATGGCAGCCTTGCTACGCTGATGGGCGGGATGTAAATTGCCAACAGCCACTCTGGAGAAGTGTACGGTGTGTCCTGAAACATCGAAAAAACACAGCTTAGGGAGCATAGGGCACGTCCACTCATGGGCGTATAAATTGGGAAAACTAAAAATCAGCAAGACACAGGCACCCCAAAATTTAGGGCTGCTCTGTTGACAAGAACCTCCACTTCATGACACCTTAAATATCCCAGGAAAGAGAAAAATGGATAAAGAAGTTGTGGTCCTTATGTACAATGGAATATCACTCAGACATGAAATCAATGTCATAAGGCTAGTAGAAGCAAGATGAGTGGATTTAGGTACAACAATTCTAAGTGAAATTAGTCACACAGGAAAAGACACTTATCATAAGCTATCACTTATAGAGGGAATGTAAAAACCGCTACACTTGATCTGAATTACAAAAGAGAACAGAGTCACACGTTTAGAAAACACACTATGGCTGCTTAACGGGAAAGGTGAGGTGGGGTGAGGCATAAAACAAGGGTTTCAAATTCGCTCAGATACCGTTCCATACACCCAATATGTAATAGACAAGACCTACTCCTTGCTCAGTGAACTGGACTCAACACCCCCTATTCACCGCACAAGAATATATGTGACTAGTAAGAATCTTAAAACCTATGTATTGATATCTGTCTGGAAGTGAGTCAAGTGGGTGTAAAGCCGCATAAACACAGCCGTGAAAAGCAGCTAAACCCCATTATAAAAATAAATTACTTTTAAAAACCCGTAAAACAAAGACAGTGAAAGAGAGAGAAATTCTTACAAAATTCGTTCAGAGGCTGTGATGCAACCTGGATTGACCAAATCTAGACCCACAGCTGGATGAGACATAAGGGTGGACACTCTTGGGGCTGAAATGTTGGGTGAGGTTGGGTGAGCAAACGCAGACCCTTTAAAGTAATACTGCCTGGTACCCATCCCATGGGTCCCAAATCTCCAGGTTCAAGGGCATCTTCCTACATCGAAAACATGCATGAGAAACCCAGAAGATGGTACACCGTGTGATTTTGAAAGGTTTCTAATACGCACCTCATTTCTCATCTCCTTGTGCTCGGGTTCGCCTTTCCAGCTACTTTACTAGCAATCTCCCTACTTGGAGAATCAGCACCTTTAAGCTCCTGTTCCCTACAGGTTGCAATTTGTCCTGAGGATGAACGGGAAGAGGGGCAACCAATGAGAGACTAGATCTAGGTGTTGGGACAGGCACAGGTCACTCTATTTCCCATCAGGAAGAAGAATTAACCACAGGCTAAGCCTGCCGCCCAGAAGCAGAATAGGGCCTGAGGCAATCCCGCGCTTTTGCGGCCAGCTCCCAAAAAAGCCAGTTGAAAAATGGAGCTCAGGGACACTGCAATTCAGAAACCCGCAGAGTTATGAATGATAACTCTCATCCACAGATATATTGAGGGAAGGCAACGAAGAGGATTTGAAAGCAAGGCAGAATTGCAGGAAACAGATTTCAGGAGGTAGATTCGAATCGCCTTTAAAGCACATGAAAAGAGGCAAAACGTCGACAATGATGCCCTTGGCCAAAAAGGGCGTATGCGTTTTTTCCTGAATATATTCAGGAAAAAACGCATACGCCCTTTTTGGCCAACCAAGCAACCTGGAAAGGCAAATCAGCGCTACAAAGAAGTCTCGCTTCCCATGGGTCAAAAGGGCCATGCTGCAAAAAGTGTCAAAACCAGAAATGCAGGACAGGCCATGGAGAAATGGCAGCCTTGCTACGCTGATGGGCGGGATGTAAATTGCCAACAGCCACTCTGGAGAAGTGTACGGTGTGTCCTGAAACATCGAAAAAACACAGCTTAGGGAGCATAGGGCACGTCCACTCATGGGCGTATAAATTGGGAAAACTAAAAATCAGCAAGACACAGGCACCCCAAAGTTTAGGGCTGCTCTGTTGACAAGAACCTCCACTTCATGACACCTTAAATATCCAAGGAAAGAGAAAAATGGATAAAGAAGTTGAGGTCCTTATGTACAATGGAATATCACTCAGACATGAAATCAATGTCATAAGGCTAGTAGAAGCAAGATGAGTGGATTTACGTACGACGATTCTAAGTGAAATAAGTCACACAGAAAAAGACACTTATCATAAGCTATCACTTATAGAGGGAATGTAAAAACCGCTACAATTGAACTGAATTACAAAACAGAACAGAGTCACACGTTTAGAAAACACACTATGGCTGCTTAACGGGAAAGGTGAGGTGGGGTGATGCATAAAACAAGGGTTTCAAATTCGCTCACATACCGTTCCATACACCCAATATGTAATAGACAAGACCTACCCCTTGCTCAGTGAACTGGACTCAACACCCCCTATTCACCGCACAAGAATATATGTGACTAGTAAGAATCTTAAAACCTATGTATTGATATCTGTCTGGAAGTGAGTCAAGTGGGTGTAAAGCCGCATAAACACAGCCCTGAAAAGCAGCTAAACCCCATTATAAAAATAAATTACTTTTAAAAACCCGTAAAACAAAGACAGTGAAAGAGAGAGAAATTCTTACAAAATTCGTTCAGAGGCTGTGATGCAACCTGGATTGACCATATCTAGACCCACAGCTGGATGAGACATAAGGGTGGACACTCTTGGGAGTGAAAGGTTGGGTGAGGTTGGGTGAGGTTGGGTGAGCAAACACAGACCCTTTAAAGTAATACTGCCTGGTACCCATCCCATGGGTCCCAAATCTCCAGGTTCAAGGGCATCTTCCTACATCGAAAACATGCATGAGAAACCCAGAAGATGGTACACCGTGTGGTTTTGAAAGTTTTCTAATACGCACCTCATTTCTCATCTCCTTGTGCTCGGGTTCGCCATTCCAGCTACTTTACTAGCAATCTCCCTACTTGGAAAATCAGCACCTTTAAGCTCCTGTTCCCTACAGGTTGCAATTTGTCCTGAGGATGAACGGGAAGAGGGGCAACCAATGAGAGACTAGATCTAGGTGTTGGGACAGGCACAGGTCACTCTATTTTCCCATCAGGAAGCAGAATTAACCACAGGCTCAGCCTGCCTCCCAGAAGCAGAATAGGGCCTGAGGCAATCCCGCGCTTTTGCGGCCAGCTCCCAAAAAAGCGACTTGAAAAATGGAGCTCAGGGACACTGCAATTCACAAAGACGCAGAGTTATAAATGATAACTCTCATCCACAGATATATTGAGGGAAGGCAACGAAGAGGATTTGAAAGCAAGGCAGAATTGCAGGAAACAGATTTCAGGAGGTAGATTCGAATCGCCTTTAAAGCACATGAAAAGCGGCAAAACGTCGACAATGATGCCCTTGGCCAAAAAGGGCGTATGCGTTTTATCCTGAATATATTCAGGAAAAAACGCATACGCCCTTTTTGGTCAACCAAGCAACCTGGAAAGGCAAATCAGCGCTACAAAGAAGTCTCGCTTCCCATCGGTCAAAAGGGCAATGCTGCAAAAAGTGTCAAAACCAGAAATGCAGGACAGGCCATGGAGAAATGGCAGCCTTGCTACGCTGATGGGCGGGATGTAAATTGCCAACAGCCACTCTGGAGAAGTGTACGGTGTGTCCTGAAACATCGAAAAAACACAGCTTAGGGAGCATAGGGCACGTCCACTCATGGGCGTATAAATTGGGAAAACTAAAAATCAGCAAGACACAGGCACCCCAAAATTTAGGGCTGCTCTGTTGAGAAGAACCTCCACTTCATGACACCTTAAATATCCCAGGAAAGAGAAAAATGGATAAAGAAGTTGTGGTCCTTATGTACAATGGAATATCACTCAGACATGAAATCAATGTCATAAGGCTAGTAGAAGCAAGATGAGTGGATTTAGGTACAACAATTCTAAGTGAAATTAGTCACACAGGAAAAGACACTTATCATAAGCTATCACTTATAGAGGGAATGTAAAAAC
Source organism: Eschrichtius robustus (assembly GCF_028021215.1). Classification (NCBI taxonomy): domain Eukaryota; kingdom Metazoa; phylum Chordata; class Mammalia; order Artiodactyla; family Eschrichtiidae; genus Eschrichtius; species Eschrichtius robustus. Next base: position 85,565 of record NW_027175333.1, read on the forward strand.
CGCTACACTTGAACTGAATTACAAAAGAGAACAGAGTCACACGTTTAGAAAACACACTATGGCTGCTTAACGGGAAAGGTGAGGTGGGGTGAGGCATAAAACAAGGGTTTCAAATTCGCTCAGATACCGTTCCATACACCCAATATGTAATAGACAAGACCTACTCCTTGCTCAGTGAACTGGACTCAACACCCCCTATTCACCGCACAAGAATATATGTGACTAGTAAGAATCTTAAAACCTATGTATTGATATCTGTCTGGAAGTGAGTCAAGTGGGTGTAAAGCCGCATAAACACAGCCGTGAAAAGCAGCTAAACCCCATTATAAAAATAAATTACTTTTAAAAACCCGTAAAACAAAGACAGTGAAAGAGAGAGAAATTCTTACAAAATTCGTTCAGAGGCTGTGATGCAACCTGGATTGACCATATCTAGACCCACAGCTGTATGAGACATAAGGGTGGACACTCTTGGGGCTGAAAGGTTGGGTGAGGTTGGGTGAGCAAACACAGACCCTTTAAAGTAATACTGCCTGGTACCCATCCCATGGGTCCCAAATCTCCAGGTTCAAGTGCATCTTCCTACATCGAAAACATGCATGAGAAACCCAGAAGATGGTACACCGTGTGATTTTGAAAGGTTTCTAATACGCACCTCATTTCTCATCTCCTTGTGCTCGGGTTCGCCATTCCAGCTACTTTACTAGCAATCTCCCTACTTGGAGAATCAGCACGTTTAAGCTCCTGTTCCCTACAGGTTGCAATCTGTCCTGAGGATGAACGGGAAGAGGGGCAACCAATGAGAGACTAGATCTAGGTGTTGGGACAGGCACAGGTCACTCTATTTTCCCATCAGGAAGAAGAATTATCCACAGGCTCTGCCTGCCGCCAGGAACCAGAATACGGCCTGAGGCAATCCCGTGCTTTTGCGGCCAGCTCCCAAAAAAGACAGTTGAAAAATGGAGCTCAGGGGCACTGCCATTCACAAACCTGCTGAGTTATAAATGATAACTCTTGTCCACTAATATATTGAGGGAAGGCAACGAAGAGGATTGGAAAGCAAGGCAGAATTGCAGGAAACAAGTTTCAGGAGGTAGATTCGAATCGCCTTTACAGCACATGAAAAGTGGCAAAACGTCGACAATGATGCCCTTGGCCAAACAGGGCGTATGCGTTTTTTCCTGAATATATTCAGGAAAAAACGCATACGCCCTGTTTGGCCAACCAAGCAACCTGGAAAGGCTAATCAGCGCTACAAAGAAGTCTCGCTTCCCATCGGTCAAAAGGGCCATGCTGCAAAATGTGTCCAAACCAGAAATGCAGGACAGGCCATGGAGAAATGGCAGCCTTGCTACGCTGATGGGCGGGATGTAAATTGCCAACAGCCACTCTGGAGAAGTGTACGGTGTGTCCTGAAACATCGAAAAACCACAGCTTAGGGAGCATAGGGCACGTCCACTCATGGGCGTATAAATTGGGAAAACTAAAAATCAGCAAGACACAGGCACCCCAAAATTTAGGGCTGCTCTGTTGACAAGAACCTCCACTTCATGACACCTTAAATATCCCAGGAAAGAGTAAAATGGATAAAGAAGTTGTGGTCCTTATGTACAATGGAATATCACTCAGACATGAAATCAATGTCATAAGGCTAGTAGAAGCAAGATGAGTGGATTTAGGTACGACGATTCTAAGTGAAATAAGTCACACAGGAAAAGACACTTATCATAAGCTATCACTTATAGAGGGAATGTAAAAACCGCTACACTTGAACTGAATTACAAAAGAGAACAGAGTCACACGTTTAGAAAACACACTATGGCTGCTTAACGGGAAAGGTGAGGTGGGGTGATGCATAAAACAAGGGTTTCAAATTCGCTCAGATTCCGTTCCATACACCCAATATGTAATAGACAAGACCTACTTCTTGCTCAGTGAACTGGACTCAACACCCCCTATTCACCGTACAAGAATACATGTGACTAGTAAGAATCTTAAAACCTATGTATTGATATCTGTCTGGAAGTGAGTCAAGTGGGTGTAAAGCCGCATAAACACAGCCGTGAAAAGCAGCTAAACCCCATTATAAAAATAAATTACTTTTAAAAACCCGTAAAACAAAGACAGTGAAAGAGAGAGAAATTCTTACAAAATTCGTTCAGAGGCTGTGATGCAACCTGGATTGACCATATCTAGACCCACAGCTGTATGAGACATAAGGGTGGACATTCTTGGGGCTGAAAGGTTGGGTGAGGTTGGGTGAGCAAACACAAACCCTTTAAAGTAATACTGCCTGGTACCCATCCCATGGGTCCCAAATCTCCAGGTTCAAGGGCATCTTCCTACATCGAAAACATGCATGAGAAACCCAGAAGATGGTACACCGTGTGATTTTGAAAGGTTTCTAATACGCACCTCATTTCTCATCTCCTTGTGCCCGGGTTCGCCATTCCAGCTACTTTACTAGCAATCTCCCTACTTGGAGAATCAGCACGTTTAACCTCCTGTTCCCTACAGGTTGCAATTTGTCCTGAGGATGAACGGGAAGAGGGGCAACCAATGAGAGACTAGATCTAGGTGTTGGGACAGGCACAGGTCACTCTATTTTCCCATCAGGAAGCAGAATTAACCACAGGCTCAGCCTGCCTCCCAGAAGCAGAATAGGGCCTGAGGCAATCCCGCGCTTTTGCGGCCAGCTCCCAAAAAAGCGACTTGAAAAATGGAGCTCAGGGACACTGCAATTCACAAAGACGCAGAGTTATAAATGATAACTCTCATCCACAGATATATTGAGGGAAGGCAACGAAGAGGATTTGAAAGCAAGGCAGAATTGCAGGAAACAGATTTCAGGAGGTAGATTCGAATCGCCTTTAAAGCACATGAAAATTGGCAAAACGTCGACAATGATGCCCTTGGCCAAACAGGGCGTATGCGTTTTTTCCTGAATATATTCAGGAAAAAACGCATACGCCCTGTTTGGCCAACCAAGCAACCTGGAAAGGCTAATCAGCGCTACAAAGAAGTCTCGCTTCCCATCGGTCAAAAGGGCCATGCTGCAAAAGGTGTCAAAACCAGAAATGCAGGACAGGCCATGGAGAAATGGCAGCCTTGCTACGCTGATGGGCCGGATGTAAATTGCCAACAGCCACTCTGGAGAAGTGTATGGTGTGTCCTGAAACATCGAAAAAACACAGCTTAGGGAGCATAGGGCACGTCCACTCATGGGCGTATAAATTGGGAAAACTAAAAATCAGCAAGACACAGGCACCCCAAAGTTTAGGGCTGCTCTGTTGACAAGAACCTCCACTTCATGACACCTTAAATATCCCAGGAAAGAGAAAAATGGATAAAGAAGTTGTGGTCCTTATGTACAATGGAATATCACTCAGACATGAAATCAATGTCATAAGGCTAGTAGAAGCAAGATGAGTGGATTTAGGTACGACGATTCTAAGTGAAATAAGTCACACAGAAAAAGACACTTATCATAAGCTATCACTTATAGAGGGAATGTAAAAACCGCTACACTTGAACTGAATTACAAAACAGAACAGAGTCACACGTTTAGAAAACACACTATGGCTGCTTAACGGGAAAGGTGAGGTGGGGTGATGCATAAAACAAGGCTTTCAAATTCGCACAGATACCGTTCCATATACCCAATATGTAATAGACAATACCTACTCCTTGCTCAGTGAACTGGACTCAACACCCCCTATTCACCGCACAAGAATATATGTGACTAGTAAGAATCTTAAAACCTATGTATTGATATCTGTCTGGAAGTGAGTCAAGTGGGTGTAAAGCCGCATAAACACAGCCGTGAAAAGCAGCTAAACCCCATTATAAAAATAAATTACTTTTAAAAACCCGTAAAACAAAGACAGTGAAAGAGAGAGAAATTCTTACAAAATTCGTTCAGAGGCTGTGATGCAACCTGGATTGACCATATCTAGACCCACAGCTGGATGAGACATAAGGGTGGACACTCTTGGGGCTGAAAGGTTGGGTGAGGTTGGGTGAGCAAACGCAGAACCTTTAAAGTAACACTGCTTGGTACCCATCCCATGGGTCCCAAATCTCCAGGTTCAAGGGCATCTTCCTACATCGAAAACATGCATGAGAAACCCAGAAGATGGTACACCGTGTGATTTTGAAAGGTTTCTAATACGCACCTCATTTCTCATCTCCTTGTGCTCGGGTTCGCCTTTCCAGCTACTTTACTAGAAATCTCCCTACTTGGAGAATCAGCACCTTTAAGCTTCTGTTCCCTACAGGTTGCAAATTGTCCTGAGGATGAACGGGAATAGGGGCAACCAATGAGAGACTAGATCTAGGTGTTGGGACAGGCACAGGTCACTCTATTTTCCCATCAGGAAGAAGAATTAACCACAGGCTCAGCCTGCCGCCCAGAAGCAGAATAGGGCCTGCGGCAATCCCGCGCTTTTGCGGTCAGCTCGCAAAAAAGCCAGTTGAAAAATGGAGCTCAGGGACACTGCAATTCACAAACCCGCAGAGCTATAAATGATAACTCTCATCCACAGATATATTGAGGGAAGGCAACGAAGAGAATTTGAAAGCAAGGCAGAATTGCAGGAAACAGGTTTCAGGAGGTAGATTCGAATCGCCTTTAAAGCACATGAAAAGTGGCAAAACGTCGACAATGATGCCCTTGGCCAAACAGGGCGTATGCGTTTTTCCTGAATATATTCAGGAAAAAACGCATAAGCCCTGTTTGGCCAACCAAGCAACCTGGAAAGGCTAATCAGCGCTACAAAGAAGTCTCGCTTCCCATCGGTCAAAAGGGCCATGCTGCAAAAAGTGTCAAAACCAGAAATGCAGGACAGGCCATGGAGAAATGGCAGCCTTGCTACGCTGATGGGTGGGATGTAAATTGCCAACAGCCACTCTAGAGAAGTGTATGGTGTGTCCTGAAACATCGAAAAAACACAGCTTAGGGAGCATAGGGCACGTCCACTTATGGGCGTATAAATTGGGAAAACTAAAAATCAGCAAGACACAGGCACCCCAAAGTTTAGGGCTGCTCTGTTGACAAGAACCTCCACTTCATGACACCTTAAATATCCCAGGAAAGAGAAAAATGGATAAAGAAGTTGTGGTCCTTATGTACAATGGAATATCACTCAGACATGAAATCAATGTCATAAGGCTAGTAGAAGCAAGGTGAGTGGATTTAGGTATGACGATTCTAAGTGAAATAAGTCACAGAGAAAAAGACACTTATCATAAGCTATCACTTATAGAGGGAATGTAAAAACCGCTACACTTGAACTGAATTACAAAACAGAACAGAGTCACACGTTTAGAAAACACACTATGGCTGCTTAACGGGAAATGTGAGGTGGGGTGATGCATAAAACAAGGGTTTCAAATTCGCACAGATACCGTTCCATACACCCAATATGTAATAGACAAGACCTACTCCTTGCTCAGTGAACTGGACTCAACACCCCCTATTCACCGCACAAGAATATATGTGACTAGTAAGAATCTTAAAACCTATGTATTGATATCTGTCTGGAAGTGAGTCAAGTGGGTGTAAAGCCGCATAAACACAGCCGTGAGAAGCAGCTAAACCCCATTATAAAAATAAATTACTTTTAAAAACCCGTAAAACAAAGACAGTGAAAGAGAGAGAAATTCTTACAAAATTCGTTCAGAGGCTGTGATGCAACCTGGATTGACCATATCTAGACCCACAGCTGGATGAGACATAAGGGTGGACACTCTTGGGGCTGAAAGGTTGGGTGAGGTTGGGTGAGCAAACGCAGACCCTTTAAAGTAACACTGCTTGGTACCCATCCCATGGGTCCCAAATCTCCAGGTTCAAGGGCATCTTCCTACATCGAAAACATGCATGAGAAACCCAGAAGATGGTACACCGTGTGATTTTGAAAGGTTTCTAATACGCACCTCATTTCTCATCTCCTTGTGCTCGGGTTCGCCTTTCCAGCTACTTTACTAGCAATCTCCCTACTTGGAGAATCAGCACCTTTAAACTTCTGTTCCCTACAGGTTGCAAATTGTCCTGAGGATGAACGGGAAGAGGGGCAACCAATGAGAGACTAGATCTAGGTGTTGGGACAGGCACAGGTCACTCTATTTTCCCATCAGGAAGAAGAATTAACCACAGGCTCAGCCTGCCGCCCAGAAGCAGAATAGGGCCTGAGGCAATCCCGCGCTTTTGCGGCCAGCTCCCAAAAAAGCCAGTTGAAAAATGGAGCTCAGGGACACTGCAATTCACAAACCCGCAGAGCTATAAATGATAACTCTCATCCACAGATATATTGAGGGAAGGCAACGAAGAGAATTTGAAAGCAAGGCAGAATTGCAGGAAACAGGTTTCAGGAGGTAGATTCGAATCGCCTTTAAAGCACATGAAAAGTGGCAAAATGTCGACAATGATGCCCTTGGCCAAACAGGGCGTATGCGTTTTTTCCTGAATATATTCAGGAAAAAACGCATACGCCCTGTTTGGCCAACCAAGCAACCTGGAAAGGCTAATCAGCGCTACAAAGAAGTCTCGCTTCCCATCGGTCAAAAGGGCCATGCTGCAAAAAGTGTCAAATCCAGAAATGCAGGACAGGCCATGGAGAAATGGCAGCCTTGCTACACTGATGGGCGGGATGTAAATTGCCAACAGCCACTCTGGAGACGTGTACGGTGTGTCCTGAAACATCGAAAAACCACAGCTTAGGGAGCATAGGGCACGTCCACTCATGGGCGTATAAATTGGGAAAAATAAAAATCAGCAAGACACAGGCACCCCAAAGTTTAGGGCTGCTCTGTTGACAAGAACCTCCACTTCATGACACCTTAAATATCCCAGGAAAGAGAAAAATGGATAAAGAAGTTGTGGTCCTTATGTACAATGGAATATCACTCAGACATGAAATCAATGTCATAAGGCTAGTAGAAGCAAGATGAGTGGATTTAGGTACGACGATTCTAAGTGAAATAAGTCACAGAGAAAAAGAGACTTATCATAAGCTATCACTTATAGAGGGAATGTAAAAACCGCTACACTTGAACTGAATTACAAAACAGAACAGAGTCACACGTTTAGAAAACACACTATGGCTGCTTAACGGGAAAGGTGAGGTGGGGTGATGCATAAAACAAGGGTTTCAAATTCGCACAGATACCGTTCCATACACCCAATATGTAATAGACAAGACCTACTCCTTGCTCAGTGAACTGGACTCAACACCCCCTATTCACCGCACAAGAATATATGTGACTAGTAAGAATCTTAAAACCTATGTATTGATATCTGTCTGGAAGTGAGTCAAGTGGGTGTAAAGCCGCATAAACACAGCCGTGAGAAGCAGCTAAACCCCATTATAAAAATAAATTACTTTTAAAAACCCGTAAAACAAAGACAGTGAAAGAGAGAGAAATTCTTACAAAATTCGTTCAGAGGCTGTGATGCAACCTGGATTGACCATATCTAGACCCACAGCTGGATGAGACATAAGGGTGGACACTCTTGGGGCTGAAAGGTTGGGTGAGGTTGGGTGAGCAAACGCAGACCCTTTAAAGTAACACTGCTTGGTACCCATCCCATGGGTCCCAAATCTCCAGGTTCAAGGGCATCTTCCTACATCGAAAACATGCATGAGAAACCCAGAAGATGGTACACCGTGTGATTTTGAAAGGTTTCTAATACGCACCTCATTTCTCATCTCCTTGTGCTCGGGTTCGCCTTTCCAGCTAGTTTACTAGCAATCTCCCTACTTGGAGAATCAGCACCTTTAAACTTCTGTTCCCTACAGGTTGCAAATTGTCCTGAGGATGAACGGGAAGAGGGGCAACCAATGAGAGACTAGATCTAGGTGTTGGGACAGGCACAGGTCACTCTATTTTCCCATCAGGAAGAAGAATTAACCACAGGCTCAGCCTGCCGCCCAGAAGCAGAATAGGGCCTGAGGCAATCCCGCGCTTTTGCGGCCAGCTCCCAAAAAAGCCAGTTGAAAAATGGAGCTCAGGGACACTGCAATTCACAAACCCGCAGAGCTATAAATGATAACTCTCATCCACAGATATATTGAGGGAAGGCAACGAAGAGAATTTGAAAGCAAGGCAGAATTGCAGGAAACAGGTTTCAGGAGGTAGATTCGAATCGCCTTTAAAGCACATGAAAAGTGGCAAAATGTCGACAATGATGCCCTTGGCCAAACAGGGCGTATGCGTTTTTTCCTGAATATATTCAGGAAAAAACGCATACGCCCTGTTTGGCCAACCAAGCAACCTGGAAAGGCTAATCAGCGCTACAAAGAAGTCTCGCTTCCCATCGGTCAAAAGGGCCATGCTGCAAAAAGTGTCAAATCCAGAAATGCAGGACAGGCCATGGAGAAATGGCAGCCTTGCTACACTGATGGGCGGGATGTAAATTGCCAACAGCCACTCTGGAGACGTGTACGGTGTGTCCTGAAACATCGAAAAACCACAGCTTAGGGAGCATAGGGCACGTCCACTCATGGGCGTATAAATTGGGAAAAATAAAAATCAGCAAGACACAGGCACCCCAAAGTTTAGGGCTGCTCTGTTGACAAGAACCTCCACTTCATGACACCTTAAATATCCCAGGAAAGAAAAAAATGGATAAAGAAGTTGTGGTCCTTATGTACAATGGAATATCACTCAGACATGAAATCAATGTCTTAAGGCTAGTAGAAGCACGATGAGTGGATTTAGGTACGATGATTCTAAGTGAAATAAGTCACACAGAAAAAGACACTTATCATAAGCTATCACTTATAGAGGGAATGTAAAAACCGCTACACTTGAAGTGAATTACAAAACAGAACAGAGTCACACGTTTAGAAAACACACTATGGCTGCTTAACGGCAAAGGTGAGGTGGGGTGAGGCATAAAACAAGGGTTTCAAATTCGCTCAGATATCGTTCCATACACCCAATATGTAATAGACAACACCTGCTCCTTGCTCAGTGAACTGGACTCAACACCCCCTATTCACCGCACAAGAATATATGTGACTAGTAAGAATCTTAAAACCTATGTATTGATATCTGTCTGGCAGTGAGTCAAGTGGGTGTAAAGCCGCATAAACACAGCCGTGAAAAGCAGCTAAACCCCATTATAAAAATAAATTACTTTTAAAAACCCGTAAAACAAAGACAGTGAAAGAGAGAGAAATTCTTACAAAATTCGTTCAGAGGCTGTGATGCAACCTGGATTGACCTTATCTAGACCCACAGCTGGATGAGACATAAGGGTGGACACTCTTGGGGCTGAAAGGTTGTGTGAGGTTGGGTGAGCAAACACAGACCCTTTAAAGTACTACTGCCTGGTACCCACCCCATGGGTCCCAAATCTGCAGGTCCAAGGACATCTTCCTACATCGAAAACATGCATGAGGAACCCAGAAGATGGTACACCGTGTGATTTTGAAAGGTTTCTAATACGCACCTCATTTCTCATCTCCTTGTGCTCGGGTTCGCCTTTCCAGCTACTTTACTAGCAATCTCCCTACTTGGAGAATCAGCACCTTTAAGCTCCTGTTCCCTACAGGTTGCAATTTGTCCTGAGGATGGACGGGAAGAGGGGCAACCAATGAGAGACTAGATCTAGGTGTTGGGACAGGCAGATGTCACTCTATTTTCCCATCGGGAAGAAGAATTAACCACAGGCTCAGCCTGCCGCCCAGAAGCAGAATAGGGCCTGAGGCAATCCCGCGCTTTTGCGGCCAGCTCCCAAAAAAGCCAGTTGAAAAATGGAGCTCAGGGACACTGCAATTCACAAACCCGCAGAGCTATAAATGATAACTCTCATCCACAGATATATTGAGGGAAGGCAACGAAGAGGATTTGAAAACAAGGCAGAATTGCAGGAAACATGTTTCAGGAGGTAGATTCGAATCGCCTTTAAAGCACATGAAAAGTGGCAAAACATGGACAATGATGCCCTTGGCCAAACAGGGCGTAGGCGTTTTTTCCTGAATATATTCAGGAAAAAACGCATACGCCCTGTTTGGCCAACCAAGCAACCTGGAAAGGCTAATCAGCGCTACAAAGAAGTCTCGCTTCCCAACGGTCAAAACGGCCATGCTGCAAAAAGTGTCAAAACCAGAAATGCAGGACAGGCCATGGAGAAATGGCAGCCTTGCTACGCTGATGGGCGGGATGTAAATTGCCAACAGCCACTCTGGAGAAGTGTACGGTGTGTCCTGAAACATCGAAAAAACACAGCTTAGGGAGCATAGGGCACGTCCACTCATGGGCGTATAAATTGGGAAAACTAAAAATCAGCAAGACACAGGCACCCCAAAGTTTAGGGCTGCTCTGTTGACAAGAACCTCCACTTCATGACACCTTAAATATCCCAGGAAAGAGAAAAATGGATAAAGAAGTTGTGGTCCTTATGTACAATGGAATATCACTCAGACATGAAATCAATGTCATAAGGCTAGTAGAAGCAAGATGAGTGGATTTAGGTACGACGATTCTAAGTGAAATAAGTCACACAGAAAAAGACACATATCATAAGCTATCACGTATAGAGGGAATGTAAAAACCGCTACACTTGAACTGAATTACAAATCAGAACAGAGTCACACGTTTAGAAAACACACTATGGCTGCTTAACGGGAAAGGTGAGGTGGGGTGAGGCATAAAACAAGGGTTTCAAATTCGCTCAGATACCGTTCCATACACCCAATATGTAATAGACAAGACCTACTGCTTGCTCAGTGAACTGGACTCAACACCCCCTATTCACTGCACAAGAATATATGTGACTAGTAAGAATCTTAAAACCTATGTATTGATATCTGTCTGGAAGTGAGTCAAGTGGGTGCAAAGCCACATAAACACAGCCGTGAAAAGCAGCTAAACCCCATTATAAAAATAAATTACTTTTAAAAACCCGTAAAACAAAGACAGTGAAAGAGAGAGAAATTCTTACAAAATTCGTTCAGAGGCTGTGATGCAACCTGGATTGACCATATCTAGACCCACAGCTGGATGAGACATAAGGGTGGGCACTCTTGGGGCTGAAAGTTTGGGTGAGGTTGGGTGAGCAAAAGCAGACCCTTTAAAGTAATACTGCCTGGTACCCATCCCATGGGTCCCAAATCTCCAGGTTCAAGGGCATCTTCCTACATCGAAAACATGCATGAGAAACCCAGAAGATGGTACACCGTGTGATTTTGAAAGGTTTCTAATACGCACCTCATTTCTCATCTCCTTGTGCTCGGGTTCGCCTTTCCAGCTACTTTACTAGCAATCTCCCTACTTGGAGAATCAGCACCTTTAAGCTCCTGTTCCCTACAGGTTGCAATTTGTCCTGAGGATGAACGGGAAGAGGGGCAACCAATGAGAGACTAGATCTAGGTGTTGGGACAGGCAGAGGTCACTCTATTTTCCCATCGGGAAGAAGAATTAACCACAGGCTCAGCCTGCCGCCCAGAAGCAGAATAGGGCCTGAGGCAATCCCGCCCTTTTGCGCCCAGCTCCCAAAAAAGCCAGTTGAAAAATGGAGCTCAGGGACACTGCAATTCACAAACACGCAGAGCTATAAATGATAACTCTCATCCACAGATATATTGAGGGAAGGCAACGAAGAGGATTTGAAAGCAAGGCAGAATTGCAGGAAACAGGTTTCAGGAGGTAGATTCGAATCGCCTTTAAAGCACATGAAAAGTGGCAAAACTTCGACAATGATGCCCTTGGCCAAAAAGGGCGTATGCGTTTTTTCCTGAATATATTCAAGAAAAAACGCATACGCCCTTTTTTGCCAACCAAGCAACCTGGAAAGGCAAATCAGCGCTACAAAGAAGGCTCGCTTCCCATCGGTCAAAAGGGCCATGCTGCAAAAAGTGTCAAAACCAGAAATGCAGGACAGGCCATGGAGAAATGGCAGCCTAGCTACGCTGATGGGCGGGATGTAAATTGCCAACAGCCACTCTGGAGAAGTGTACGGTGTGTCCTGAAACATCGAAAAAACACAGCTTAGGGAGCATAGGGCACGTCCACTCATGGGCGTATAAATTGGGAAAACTAAAAATCAGCAAGACACAGGCACCCCAAAGTTTAGGGCTGCTCTGTTGACAAGAACCTCCATTTCATGACACCTTAAATATCCCAGGAAAGAGAAAAATGGATAAAGAAGTTGTGGTCCTTATGTACAATGGAATATCACTCAGACATGAAATCAATGTCATAAGGCTAGTAGAAGCAAGATGAGTGGATTTAGGTACGACGATTCTAAGTGAAATAAGTCACACAGAAAAAGACACTTATCATAAGCTATCACTTATAGAGGGAATGTAAAAACCGCTACACTTGAACTGAATTACAAATCAGAACAGAGTCACACGTTTAGAAAACACACTATGGCTGCTTAACGGGAAAGGTGAGGTGGGGTGAGGCATAAAACAAGGGTTTCAAATTCGCTCAGATACCGTTCCACACACCCAATATGTAATAGACAAGACCTACTGCTTGCTCAGTGAACTGGACTCAACACCCCCTATTCACTGCACAAGAATATATGTGACTAGTAAGAATCTTAAAACCTACGTATTGATATCTGTCTGGAAGTGAGTCAAGTGGGTGTAAAGCCACATAAACACAGCCGTGAAAAGCAGCTAAACCCCATTATAAAAATAAATTACTTTTAAAAACCCGTAAAACAAAGACAGTGAAAAAGAGAGAAATTCTTACAAAATTCGTTCAGAGGCTGTGATGCAACCTGGATTGACCATATCTAGACCCACAGCTGGATGAGACATAAGGGTGGGCACTCTTGGGGCTGAAAGTTTGGGTGAGGTTGGGTGAGCAAACGCAGACCCTTTAAAGTAATACTGCCTGGTACCCATCCCATGGGTCCCAAATCTCCAGGTTCAAGGGCATCTTCCTACATCGAAAACATGCATGAGAAACCCAGAAGATGGTACACCGTGTGATTTTGAAAGGTTTCTAATACGCACCTCATTTCTCATCTCCTTGTGCTCGGGTTCGCCTTTCCAGCTACTTTACTAGCAATCTCCCTACTTGGAGAATCAGCACCTTTAAGCTTCTGTTCCCTACAGGTTGCAATTTGTCCTGAGGATGAACGGGAAGAGGGGCAACCAATGAGAGACTAGATCTAGGTGTTGGGACAGGCACAGGTCACTCTATTTTCCCATCAGGAAGAAGAATTAACCACAGGCTCAGCCTGCCGCCCAGATGCAGAATAGGGCCTGAGGCAATCCCGCCCTTTTGCGGCCAGCTCCCAAAAAAGCGAGTTGAAAAATGGAGCTCAGGGACACTGCAATTCACAAACCCGCAGAGCTATAAATGATAACTCTCATCAACAGATATATTGAGGGAAGGCAACGAAGAGGATTTGAAAGCAAGGCAGAATTGCAGGAAACAGGTTTCAGGAGGTAGATTCGAATCGCCTTTAAAGCACATGAAAAGTGGCAAAATGTCGACAATGATGCCCTTGGCCAAACAGGGCGTATGCGTTTTTTCCTGAATATATTCAGGAAAAAACGCATACGCCCTGTTTGGCCAACCAAGCAACCTGGAAAGGCTAATCAGCGCTACAAAGAAGTCTCGCTTCCCATCGGTCAAAAGGGCCATGCTGCAAAAAGTGTCAAAACCAGAAATGCAGGACAGGCCATGGAGAAATGGCAGCCTTGCTACGCTGATGGGCGGGATGTAAATTGCCAACAGCCACTCTGGAGAAGTGTACGGTGTGTCCTGAAACATCGAAAAAACACAGCTTATGGAGCATAGGGCACGTCCACTCATGGGCGTATAAATTGGGAAAACTAAAAATCAGCAAGACACAGGCACCCCAAAGTTTAGGGCTGCTCTGTTGACAAGAACCTCCACTTCATGACACCTTAAATATCCCAGGAAAGAGAAAAATGGATAAAGAAGTTGTGGTCCTTATGTACAATGGAATATCACTCAGACATGAAATCAATGTCATAAGGCTAGTAGAAGCAAGATGAGTGGATTTAGGTACGACGATTCTAAGTGAAATAAGTCACACAGAAAAAGACACTTATCATAAGCTATCACTTATAGAGGGAATGTAAAAACCGCTACACTTGAACTGAATTACAAAACAGAACAGAGTCACACGTTTAGAAAACACACTATGGCTGCTTAACGGGAAAGGTGAGGTGGGGTGATGCATAAAACAAGGGTTTCAAATTCGCACAGATACCGTTCCATACACCCAATATGTAATAGACAATACCTACTCCTTGCTCAGTGAACTGGACTCAACACCCCCTATTCACCGCACAAGAATATATGTGACTAGTAAGAATCTTAAAACCTATGTATTGATATCTGTCTGGAAGTGAGTCAAGTGGGTGTAAAGCCGCATAAACACAGCCGTGAAAAGCAGCTAAACCCCATTATAAAAATAAATTACTTTTAAAAACCCGTAAAACAAAGACAGTGAAAGAGAGAGAAATTCTTACAAAATTCGTTCAGAGGCTGTGATGCAACCTGGATTGACCATATCTAGACCCACAGCTGGATGAGACATAAGGGTGGGCACTCTTGGGGCTGAAAGTTTGGGTGAGGTTGGGTGAGCAAAAGCAGACCCTTTAAAGTAATACTGCCTGGTACCCATCCCATGGTTCCCAAATCTCCAGGTTCAAGGGCATCTTCCTACATCGAAAACATGCATGAGAAACCCAGAAGATGGTACACCGTGTGATTTTGAAAGGTTTCTAATACGCACCTCATTTCTCATCTCCTTGTGCTCGGGTTCGCCTTTCCAGCTACTTTACTAGCAATCTCCCTACATGGAGAATCAGCACCTTTAAGCTCCTGTTCCCTACAGGTTGCAATTTGTCCTGAGGATGAACGGGAAGAGGGGCAACCAATGAGAGACTAGATCTAGGTGTTGGGACAGGCAGAGGTCACTCTATTTTCCCATCGGGAAGAAGAATTAACCACAGGCTCAGCCTGCCGCCCAGAAGCAGAATAGGGCCTGAGGCAATCCCGCGCTTTTGCGGCCAGCTCCCAAAAAAGCCAGTTGAAAAATGGAGCTCAGGGACACTGCAATTCACAAACCCGCAGAGCTATAAATGATAACTCTCATCCACAGATATATTGAGGGAAGGCAACGAAGAGGATTTGAAAGCAAGGCAGAATTGCAGGAAACATGTTTCAGGAGGTAGATTCGAATCGCCTTTAAAGCACATGAAAAGTGGCAAAACATCGACAATGATGCCCTTGGCCAAACAGGGCGTATGCGTTTTTTCCTGAATATATTCAGGAAAAAACGCATATGCCCTGTTTGGCCAACCAAGCAACCTGGAAAGGCTAATCAGCGCTACAAAGAAGTCTCGCTTCCCAACGGTCAAAACGGCCATGCTGCAAAAAGTGTCAAAACCAGAAATGCAGGACAGGCAATGGAGAAATGGCAGCCTTGCTACGCTGACGGGCGGGATGTAAATTGCCAACAGCCACTCTGGAGAAGTGCACGGTGTGTCCTAAAACATTGAAAAAACACAGCTTAGGGAGCATAGGGCACGTCCACTCATGGGCGTATAAATTGGGAAAACTAAAAATCAGCAAGACACAGGCACCCCAAAGTTTAGGGCTGCTCTGTTGACAAGAACCTCCACTTCATGACACCTTATATATCCCAGGAAAGAGAAAAATGGATAAAGAAGTTGTGGTCCTTATGTACAATGGAATATCACTCAGACATGAAATCAATGTCATAAGGCTAGTAGAAGCAAGATGAGTGGATTTAGGTACGATGATTCTACGTGAAATAAGTCACACAGAAAAAGACACTTATCATAAGCTATCACTTATAGAGGGAATGTAAAAACCGCTACACTTGAACTGAATTACAAAACAGAACAGAGTCACACGTTTAGAAAACACACTATGGCTGCTTAACGGGAAAGGTGAGGTGGGGTGATGCATAAAACAAGGGTTTCAAATTCGCACAGATACCGTTCCATACACCCAATATGTAATAGACAATACCTACTCCTTGCTCAGTGAACTGGACTCAACACCCCCTATTCACCGCACAAGAATATATGTGACTAGTAAGAATCTTAAAACCTATGTATTGATATCTGTCTGGAAGTGAGTCAAGTGGGTGTAAAGCCGCATAAACACAGCCGTGAAAAGCAGCTAAACCCCATTATAAAAATAAATTACTTTTAAAAACCCGTAAAACAAAGACAGTGAAAGAGAGAGAAATTCTTACAAAATTCGTTCAGAGGCTGTGATGCAACCTGGATTGACCATATCTAGACCCACAGCTGGATGAGACATAAGGGTGGGCACTCTTGGGGCTGAAAGTTTGGGTGAGGTTGGGTGAGCAAAAGCAGACCCTTTAAAGTAATACTGCCCGGTACCCATCCCATGGGTCCCAAATCTCCAGGTTCAAGGGCATCTTCCTACATCGAAAACATGCATGAGAAACCCAGAAGATGGTACACCGTGTGATTTTGAAAGGTTTCTAATACGCACCTCATTTCTCATCTCCTTGTGCTCGGGTTCGCCTTTCCAGCTACTTTACTAGCAATCTCCCTACTTGGAGAATCAGTACCTTTAAGCTCCTGTTCCCTAAAGGTTGCAATTTGTCCTGAGGATGAACGGGAAGAGGGGCAACCAATGAGAGACTAGATCTAGGTGTTGGGACAGGCAGAGGTCACTCTATTTTCCCATCGGGAAGAAGAATTAACCACAGGCTCAGCCTGCCGCCCAGAAGCAGAATAGGGCCTGAGGCAATCCCTCGCTTTTGCGGCCAGCTCCCAAAAAAGCCAGTTGAAAAATGGAGCTCAGGGACACTGCAATTCACAAACCCGCAGAGCTATAAATGATAACTCTCATCCACAGATATATTGAGGGAAGGCAACGAAGAGGATTTGAAAGCAAGGCAGAATTGCAGGAAACAGGTTTCAGGAGGTAGATTCGAATCGCCTTTAAAGCACATGAAAAGTGGCAAAACGTCGACAATGATGCCGTTGGCCAAACAGGGCGTATGCGTTTTTTCCTGAATATATTCAGGAAAAAACGCATACGCCCTGTTTGGCCAACCAAGCAACCTGGAAAGGCTAATCAGCGCTACAAAGAAGTCTCGCTTCCCATCGGTCAAAAGGGCCATGCTGCAAAAAGTGTCAAAACCAGAAATGCAGGACAGGCCATGGAGAAATGGCAGCCTTGATACGCTGATGGGCGGGATGTAAATTGCCAACAGCCACTCTGGAGAAGTGTACGGTGTGTCCTGAAACATCGAAAAAACACAGCTTAGGGAGCATAGGGCACGTCCACTCATGGGCGTATAAATTGGGAAAACTAAAAATCAGCAAGACACAGGCACCCCAAAGTTTAGGGCTGCTCTGTTGACAAGAACCTCCACTTCATGACACCTTAAATATCCCAGGAAAGAGAAAAAAGGATAAAGAAGTTGTGGTCCTTATGTACAATGGAATATCACTCAGACATGAAATCAATGTCATAAGGCTAGTAGAAGCAAGATGAGTGGATTTAGGTACGATGATTCTACGTGAAATAAGTCACACAGAAAAAGACACTTATCATAAGCTATCACTTATAGAGGGAATGTAAAAACCGCTACACTTGAACTGAATTACAAAACAGAACAGAGTCACACGTTTAGAAAACACACTATGGCTGCTTAATGGGAAAGGTGAGGTGGGGTGATGCATAAAACAAGGATTTCAAATTCGCTCAGATACCGTTCCATACACCCAATATGTAATAGACAAGACCTACTCCTTGCTCAGTGAACTGGACTCAACACCCCCTATTCACCGCACAAGAATATATGTGACTAGTAAGAATATTAAAACCTATGTATTGATATCTGTCTGGAAGTGAGTCAAGTGGGTGTAAAGCCGCATAAACACAGCCGTGAAAAGCAGCTGAACCCCATTATAAAAATAAATTACTTTTAAAAACCCGTAAAACAAAGACAGTGAAAGAGAGAGAAATTCTTACAGAATTCTTTCAGAGGCTGTGATGCAACCTGGATTGACCATATCTAGACCCACAGCTGGATGAGACATAAGGGTGGACACTCTTGGGGCTGAAAGTTTGGGTGAGGTTTGGTGAGCAAACGCAGACCCTTTAAAGTAATACTGCCTGGTACCCATCCCATGGGTCCCAAATCTCCAGGTTCAAGGACATCTTCCTACATCAAAAACATGCATGAGAAACCCAGAAGATGGTACACCGTGTGATTTTGAAAGGTTTCTAATACGCACCTGATTTCTCATCTCCTTGTGATCGGGTTCGCCTTTCCAGCTACTTTACTAGCAATCTCCCTACTTGGAGAATCAGCACCTTTAAGCTCCTGTTCCCTACAGGTTGCAATTTGTCCTGAGGATGAACGGGAAGAGGGGCAACCAATGAGAGACTAGATCTAGGTGTTGGGACAGGCACAGGTCACTCTATTTTCCCATCAGGAAGAAGAATTAACCACAGGCTCAGCCTGCCGCCCAGAAGCAGAATAGGGCCTGAGGCAATCCCGCCCTTTTGCGGCCAGCTCCCAAAAAAGCGAGTTGAAAAATGGAGCTCAGGGACACTGCAATTCACAAACACGCAGAGCTATAAATGATAACTCTCATCCACAGATATATTGAGGGAAGGCAACGAAGAGGATTTGAAAGCAAGGCAGAATTGCAGGAAACAGGTTTCCGGAGGTAGATTCGAATCGCCTTTAAAGCACATGAAAAGTGGCAAAACTTCGACAATGATGCCCTTGGCCAAAAAGGGCGTATGCGTTTTTTCCTGAATATATTCAGGAAAAAACGCATACGCCCTTTTTTGCCAACCAAGCAACCTGGAAAGGCAAATCAGCGCTACAAAGAAGTCTCGCTTCCCATCGGTCAAAAGGGCCATGCTGCAAAAAGTGTCAAAACCAGAAATGCAGGACAGGCCATGGAGAAATGGCAGCCTTGCTACGCTGATGGGCAGGATGTAAATTGCCAACAGCCACTCTGGAGAAGTGTACGGTGTGTCCTGAAACATCGAAAAAACACAGCTTAGGGAGCATAGGGCACGTCCACTCATGGGCGTATAAATTGGGAAAACTAACAATCAGCAAGGCACAGGCACCCCAAAGTTTAGGGCTGCTCTGTTGACAAGAACCTCCACTTCATGACACCTTAAATATCCCAGGAAAGAGAAAAATGGATAAAGAAGTTGTGGTCCTTATGTACAATGGAATATCACTCAGACATGAAATCAATGTCATAAGGCTAGTAGAAGCAAGATGAGTGGATTTAGGTACGACGATTCTAAGTGAAATAAGTCACACAGAAAAAGACACTTATCATAAGCTATCACTTATAGAGGGAATGTAAAAACCGCTACACTTGAACTGAATTACAAATCAGAACAGAGTCACACGTTTAGAAAACACACTATGGCTGCTTATCGGGAAAGGTGAGGTGGGGTGAGGCATAAAACAAGGGTTTCAAATTCGCTCAGATACCGTTCCATACACCCAATATGTAATAGACAAGACCTACTGCTTGCTCAGTGAACTGGACTCAACACCCCCTATTCACTGCACAAGAATATATGTGACTAGTAAGAATCTTAAAACCTATGTATTGATATCTGTCTGGAAGTGAGTCAAGTGGGTGTAAAGCCACATAAACACAGCCGTGAAAAGCAGCTAAACCCCATTATAAAAATAAATTACTTTTAAAAACCCGTAAAACAAAGACAGTGAAAGAGAGAGAAATTCTTACAAAATTCGTTCAGAGGCTGTGATGCAACCTGGATTGACCATATCTAGACGCACAGCTGGATGAGACATAAGGGTGGACACTCTTGGGGCTGAAAGGTTGGGTGAGGTTGGGGAGCAAACGCAGACCCTTTAAAGTACTACTGCCTGGTACCCACCCCATGGGTCCCAAATCTCCAGGTTCAAGGGCATCTTCCTACATCGAAAACATGCATGAGGAACCCAGAAGATGGTACACCGTGTGATTTTGAATGGTTTCTAATACGCACCTCATTTCTCATCTCCTTGTGCTCGGGTTCGCCTTTCCAGCTACTTTACTAGCAATCTCCCTACTTGGAGAATCAGCACCTTTAAGCTCCTGTTCCCTACAGGTTGCAATTTGTCCTGAGGATGAACGGGAAGAGGGGCAACCAATGAGAGACTAGATCTAGGTGTTGGGACAGGCACAGGTCACTCTATTTTCCCATCAGGAAGAAGAATTAACCACAGGCTCAGCCTGCCGCCCAGATGCAGAATAGGGCCTGAGGCAATCACGCCCTTTTGCGGCCAGCTCCCAAAAAAGCAAGTTGAAAAATGGAGCTCAGGGACACTGCAATTCACAAACCCGCAGAGCTATAAATGATAACTCTCATCAACAGATATATTGAGGGAAGGCAACGAAGAGGATTTGAAAGCAAGGCAGAATTGCAGGAAACAGGTTTCAGGAGGTAGATTCGAATCGCCTTTAAAGCACATGAAAAGTGGCAAAACGTCGACAATGATGCCGTTGGCCAAACAGGGCTTATGCGTTTTTTCCTGAATATATTCAGGAAAAAACGCATACGCCCTGTTTGGCCAACCAAGCAACCTGGAAAGGCTAATCAGCGCTACAAAGAAGTCTCACTTCCCATCGGTCAAAAGGGCCATGCTGCAAAAAGTGTCAAAACCAGAAATGCAGGACAGGCCATGGAGAAATGGCAGCCTTGATACGCTGATGGCCGGGATGTAAATTGCCAACAGCCACTCTGGAGAAGTGTACGGTGTGTCCTGAAACATCGAAAAAACACAGCTTAGGGAGCATAGGGCACGTCCACTCATGGGCGTATAAATTGGGAAAACTAAAAATCAGCAAGACACAGGCACCCCAAAGTTTAGGGCTGCTCTGTTGACAAGAACCTCCACTTCATGACACCTTAAATATCCCAGGAAAGAGAAAAATGGATAAAGAAGTTGTGGTCCTTATGTACAATGGAATATCACTCAGACATGAAATCAATGTCATAAGGCTAGTAGAAGCAAGATGAGTGGATTTAGGTACGACGATTCTAAGTGAAATAAGTCACACAGAAAAAGACACTTATCATAAGCTATCACTTATAGAGGGAATGTAAAAACCGCTACACTTGAACTGAATTACAAAACAGAACAGAGTCACACGTTTAGAAAACACACTATGGCTGCTTAACGGGAAAGGTGAGGTGGGGTGATGCATAAAACAAGGGTTTCAAATTCGCACAGATACCGTTCCATACACCCAATATGTAATAGACAATACCTACTCCTTGCTCAGTGAACTGGACTCAACACCCCCTATTCACCGCACAAGAATATATGTGACTAGTAAGAATCTTAAAACCTATGTATTGATATCTGTCTGGAAGTGAGTCAAGTGGGTGTAAAGCCGCATAAACACAGCCGTGAAAAGCAGCTAAACCCCATTATAAAAATAAATTACTTTTAAAAACCCGTAAAACAAAGACAGTGAAAGAGAGAGAAATTCTTACAAAATTCGTTCAGAGGCTGTGATGCAACCTGGATTGACCATATCTAGACCCACAGCTGGATGAGACATAAGGGTGGACACTCTTGGGGCTGAAAGGTTGGGTGAGGTTGGGTGAGCAAACGCAGACCCTTTAAAGTACTACTGCCTGGTACCCACCCCATGGGTCCCAAATCTCCAGGTTCAAGGGCATCTTCCTACATCGAAAACATGCATGAGGAACCCAGAAGATGGTACACCGTGTGATTTTGAAAGGTTTCTAATACGCACCTCATTTCTCATCTCCTTGTGCTCGGGTTCGCCTTTCCAGCTACTTTACTAGCAATCTCCCTACTTGGAGAATCAGCACCTTTAAGCTTCTGTTCCCTACAGGTTGCAAATTGTCCTGAGGATGAACGGGAAGAGGGGCAACCAATGAGAGACTAGATCTAGGTGTTGGGACAGGCACAGGTCACTCTATTTTCCCATCAGGAAGAAGAATTAACCACAGGCTCAGCCTGCCGCCCAGAAGCAGAATACGGCCTGACGCAATCCCGCGCTTTTGCGGCCAGCTCGCAAAAAAGCCAGTTGAAAAATGGAGCTCAGGGACACTGCAATTCACAAACCCGCAGAGCTATAAATGATAACTCTCATCCACAGATATATTGAGGGAAGGCAATGAAGAGAATTTGAAAGCAAGGCAGAATTGCAGGAAACAGGTTTCAGGAGGTAGATTCGAATCGCATTTAAAGCACATGAAAAGTGGCAAAATGTCGACAATGATGCCCTTGGCCAAACAGGGCGTATGCGTTTTTTCCTGAATATATTCAGGAAAAAACGCATACGCCCTGTTTGCCCAACCAAGCAACCTGGAAAGGCTAATCAGCGCTACAAAGAAGTCTCGCTTCCCATCGGTCAAAAGGGCCATGCTGCAAAAAGTGTCAAAACCAGAAATGCAGGACAGGCCATGGAGAAATGGCAGCCTTGCTACACTGATGGGCGGGATGTAAATTGCCAACAGCCACTCTGGAGAAGTGTACGGTGTGTCCTGAAACATCGAAAAACCACAGCTTAGGGAGCATAGGGCACGTCCACTCATGGGCGTATAAATTGGGAAAACTAAAAATCAGCAAGGCACAGGCACCCCAAAGTTTAGGGCTGCTCTGTTGACAAGAACCTCCACTTCATGACACCTTAAATATCCCAGGAAAGAAAAAAATGGATAAAGAAGTTGTGGTCCTTATGTACAATGGAATATCACTCAGACATGAAATCAATGTCTTAAGGCTAGTAGAAGCAAGATGAGTGGATTAGGTAGATGATTCTAAGTGAAATAAGTCACACAGAAAAAGACACTTATCATAAGCTATCACTTATAGAGGGAATGTAAAAACCGCTACACTTGAACTGAATTACAAAACAGAACAGAGTCACACGTTTAGAAAACACACTATGGCTGCTTAACGGGAAAGGTGAGGTGGGTGAGGCATAAAACAAGGGTTTCAAATTCGCTCAGATACCGTTCCATACACCCAATATGTAATAGACAACACCTGCTCCTTGCTCAGTGAACTGGACTCAACACCCCCTATTCACCGCACAAGAATATATGTGACTAGTAAGAATCTTAAAACCTATGTATTGATATCTGTCTGGCAGTGAGTCAAGTGGGTGTAAAGCCGCATAAACACAGCCGTGAAAAGCAGCTAAACTCCATTATAAAAATAAATTACTTTTAAAAACCCGTAAAACAAAGACAGTGAAAGAGAGAGAAATTCTTACAAAATTCGTTCAGAGGCTGTGATGCAACCTGGATTGACCTTATCTAGACCCACAGCTGGATGAGACATAAGGGTGGACACTCGTGGGGCTGAAAGGTTGGGTGAGGTTGGGTGAGCAAACACAGACCCTTTAAAGTACTACTGCCTGGTACCCACCCCATGGGTCCCAAATCTGCAGGTCCAAGGGCATCTTCCTACATCGAAAACATGCATGAGGAACCCAGAAGATGGTACACCGTGTGATTTTGAAAGGTTTCTAAAACGCACCTCATTTCTCATCTCCTTGTGTTCGGGTTCGCCATTCCAGCAACTTTACTAGCAATCTCCTTACTTGGAGAATCAGCACCTTTAACCTCCTGTTCCGTACAGGTTGCAATTTGTCCTCAGGGTGAAAGGGAAGAGGGGCAACCAATGAGAGACTAGATCTAGGTGTGGGGACACGCACAGGTCACTCTATTTTCCCATCAGGAAGAAGAATTAACCACAGGCTCAGCCTGACCCCGGAACCAGAATAGGGCCTGAGGCAATCCAGTGCTTTTGCGGCCAGCTCCCAAAAAAGACCGTTGAAAAATGGAGCTCAGGGGCACTGCCTTTCACAAACCCGCTGAGTTATAAATGATAACTCTCGTCCACAAATATATTGAGGGAAGGCAACGAAGAGGATTTGAAAGCAAGGCAGAATTGCAGGAAACAGGTTTCAGGAGGTAGATTCGAATCGCCTTTAAAGCACATGAAAAGTGGGAAAACGTCGACAGTGATGTCCTTGGCCAAACAGGGCGTATGCGTTTTTTCCTGAATATATTCAGGAAAAAACGCATACGCCCTGTTTGGCCAACCAAGCAACCTGGAAAGGCAAATCAGCGCTAGAAAGAAGTCTCGCTTCCCATCGGTCAAAAGGGCCATGCTGCAAAAAGTGTCAAAACCAGAAATGCAGGACAGGCCATGGAGAAATGGCAGCCTTGCTACGCTGATGGGCGGGACGTAAATTGCTAACAGCCACTCTGGAGAAGTGTACGGTGTGTCCTGAAACATCGAAAAAACACACCTTAGGGAGCATAGGGCACGTCCACTCATGGGCGTATAAATTGGGAAAACTAAAAATCAGCAAGACACAGGCACCCCAAAGTTTAGGGCTGCTCTGTTGAGAAGAACCTCCACTTCATGACACCTTAAATATCCCAGGAAAGAGAAAAATGGATAAAGAAGTTGTGGTCCTTATGTACAATGGAATATCACTCAGACATGAAATCAATGTCATAAGGCTACTAGAAGCAAGATGAGTGGATTTAGGTACGACGATTCTAAGTGAAATAAGTCACACAGAAAAAGACACTTATCATAAGCTATCACTTATAGAGGGAATGTAAAAACTGCTACACTTGAACTGAATTACAAAACAGAACAGAGTCACACGTTTAGAAAACACACTATGGCTGCTTAACGGGAAAGGTGAGGTGGGGTGATGCATAAAACAAGGGTTTCAAATTCGCTCAGATACCGTTCCATACACCCAATATGTAATAGACAAGACCTACTCCTTGCTCAGTGAACAGGACTCAACACCCCCTATTCACTGCACAAGAATATATGTGACTAGTAAGAATCTTAAAACCTATGTATTGATATCTGTCTGGAAGTGAGTCAAGTGGGTGTAAAGCTGCATAAACACAGCCGTGAAAAGCAGCTAAACCCCATTATAAAAATAAATTACTTTTAAAAACCCGTAAAACAAAGACAGTGAAAGAGAGAGAAATTCTTACAAAATTCGTTCAGAGGCTGTGATGCAACCTGGATTGACCATATCTAGACCCACAGCTGGATGAGACATAAGGGTGGACACTCTTGGGGCTGAAAGGTTGGGTGAGGTTGGGTGAGCAAACACAGACCCTTTAAAGTAATACTGCCTGGTACCCATCCCATGGGTCCCAAATCTCCACGTTCAAGGGCATCTTCCTACATCGAAAACATACATGAGAAACCCAGAAGATGGTACACCGTGTGATTTTGAAAGGTTTCTAATACGCACCTGATTTCTCATCTCCTTGTGATCGGGTTCGCCTTTCCAGCTACTTTACTAGCAATCTCCCTACTTGGAGAATCAGCACCTTTAAGCTCCTGTTCCCTACAGGTTGCAATTTGTCCTGAGGATGAACGGGAAGAGGGGCAACCAATGAGAGACTAGATCTAGGTGTTGGGACAGGCACAGCTCACTCTATTTTCCCATCGGGAAGAAGAATTAACCACAGGCTCAGCCTGCCGCCCAGAAGCAGAATAGGGCCTGAGACAATCCTGCGCTTTTGCGGCCAGCTCCCAAAAAAGCCAGTTGAAAAATGGAGCTCAGGGACACTGCAATTCAGAAACCCGCAGAGCTATAAATGATAACTCTCATCCACAGATATATTGAGGGAAGGCAACGAAGAGGATTTGAAAGCAAGGCAGAATTGCAGGAAACATGTTTCAGGAGGTAGATTCGAATCGCCTTTAAAGCACATGAAAAGTGGCAAAACATCGACAATGATGCCCTTGGCCAAACAGGGCGTATGCGTTTTTTCCTGAATATATTCAGGAAAAAACGCATATGCCCTGTTTGGCCAACCAAGCAACCTGGAAAGGCTAATCAGCGCTACAAAGAAGTCTCGCTTCCCAACGGTCAAAACGGCCATGCTGCAAAAAGTGTCAAAACCAGAAATGCAGGACAGGCAATGGAGAAATGGCAGCCTTGCTACGCTGACGGGCGGGATGTAAATTGCCAACAGCCACTCTGGAGAAGTGCACGGTGTGTCCTAAAACATTGAAAAAACACAGCTTAGGGAGCATAGGGCACGTCCACTCATGGGCGTATAAATTGGGAAAACTAAAAATCAGCAAGACACAGGCACCCCAAAGTTTAGGGCTGCTCTGTTGACAAGAACCTCCACTTCATGACACCTTATATATCCCAGGAAAGAGAAAAATGGATAAAGAAGTTGTGGTCCTTATGTACAATGGAATATCACTCAGACATGAAATCAATGTCATAAGGCTAGTAGAAGCAAGATGAGTGGATTTAGGTACGATGATTCTACGTGAAATAAGTCACACAGAAAAAGACACTTATCATAAGCTATCACTTATAGAGGGAATGTAAAAACCGCTACACTTGAACTGAATTACAAAACAGAACAGAGTCACACGTTTAGAAAACACACTATGGCTGCTTAACGGGAAAGGTGAGGTGGGGTGATGCATAAAACAAGGGTTTCAAATTCGCACAGATACCGTTCCATACACCCAATATGTAATAGACAATACCTACTCCTTGCTCAGTGAACTGGACTCAACACCCCCTATTCACCGCACAAGAATATATGTGACTAGTAAGAATCTTAAAACCTATGTATTGATATCTGTCTGGAAGTGAGTCAAGTGGGTGTAAAGCCGCATAAACACAGCCGTGAAAAGCAGCTAAACCCCATTATAAAAATAAATTACTTTTAAAAACCCGTAAAACAAAGACAGTGAAAGAGAGAGAAATTCTTACAAAATTCGTTCAGAGGCTGTGATGCAACCTGGATTGACCATATCTAGACCCACAGCTGGATGAGACATAAGGGTGGGCACTCTTGGGGCTGAAAGTTTGGGTGAGGTTGGGTGAGCAAAAGCAGACCCTTTAAAGTAATACTGCCTGGTACCCATCCCATGGGTCCCAAATCTCCAGGTTCAAGGGCATCTTCCTACATCGAAAACATGCATGAGAAACCCAGAAGATGGTACACCGTGTGATTTTGAAAGGTTTCTAATACGCACCTCATTTCTCATCTCCTTGTGCTCGGGTTCGCCTTTCCAGCTACTTTACTAGCAATCTCCCTACTTGGAGAATCAGTACCTTTAAGCTCCTGTTCCCTAAAGGTTGCAATTTGTCCTGAGGATGAACGGGAAGAGGGGCAACCAATGAGAGACTAGATCTAGGTGTTGGGACAGGCAGAGGTCACTCTATTTTCACATCGGGAAGAAGAATTAACCACAGGCTCAGCCTGCCGCCCAGAAGCAGAATAGGGCCTGAGGCAATCCTTCGCTTTTGCGGCCAGCTCCCAAAAAAGCCAGTTGAAAAATGGAGCTCAGGGACACTGCAATTCACAAACCCGCAGAGCTATAAATGATAACTCTCATCAACAGATATATTGAGGGAAGGCAACGAAGAGGATTTGAAAGCAAGGCAGAATTGCAGGAAACAGGTTTCAGGAGGTAGATTCGAATCGCCTTTAAAGCACATGAAAAGTGGCAAAACGTCGACAATGATGCCGTTGGCCAAACAGGGCGTATGCGTTTTTTCCTGAATATATTCAGGAAAAAACGCATACGCCCTGTTTGGCCAACCAAGCAACCTGGAAAGGCTAATCAGCGCTACAAAGAAGTCTCGCTTCCCATCGGTCAAAAGGGCCATGCTGCAAAAAGTGTCAAAACCAGAAATGCAGGACAGGCCATGGAGAAATGGCAGCCTTGATACGCTGATGGGCGGGATGTAAATTGCCAACAGCCACTCTGGAGAAGTGTACGGTGTGTCCTGAAACATCGAAAAAACACAGCTTAGGGAGCATAGGGCACGTCCACTCATGGGCGTATAAATTGGGAAAACTAAAAATCAGCAAGACACAGGCACCCCAAAGTTTAGGGCTGCTCTGTTGACAAGAACCTCCACTTCATGACACCTTAAATATCCCAGGAAAGAGAAAAAAGGATAAAGAAGTTGTGGTCCTTATGTACAATGGAATATCACTCAGACATGAAATCAATGTCATAAGGCTAGTAGAAGC
Organism: Eschrichtius robustus; assembly: GCF_028021215.1. Lineage (NCBI taxonomy): Eukaryota > Metazoa > Chordata > Mammalia > Artiodactyla > Eschrichtiidae > Eschrichtius > Eschrichtius robustus. The sequence continues at coordinate 113,621 of NW_027175333.1, forward strand.
AAGATGAGTGGATTTAGGTACGATGATTCTACGTGAAATAAGTCACACAGAAAAAGACACTTATCATAAGCTATCACTTATAGAGGGAATGTAAAAACCGCTACACTTGAACTGAATTACAAAACAGAACAGAGTCACACGTTTAGAAAACACACTATGGCTGCTTAATGGGAAAGGTGAGGTGGGGTGATGCATAAAACAAGGATTTCAAATTCGCTCAGATACCGTTCCATACACCCAATATGTAATAGACAAGACCTACTCCTTGCTCAGTGAACTGGACTCAACACCCCCTATTCACCGCACAAGAATATATGTGACTAGTAAGAATATTAAAACCTATGTATTGATATCTGTCTGGAAGTGAGTCAAGTGGGTGTAAAGCCGCATAAACACAGCCGTGAAAAGCAGCTGAACCCCATTATAAAAATAAATTACTTTTAAAAACCCGTAAAACAAAGACAGTGAAAGAGAGAGAAATTCTTACAGAATTCTTTCAGAGGCTGTGATGCAACCTGGATTGACCATATCTAGACCCACAGCTGGATGAGACATAAGGGTGGACACTCTTGGGGCTGAAAGTTTGGGTGAGGTTTGGTGAGCAAACGCAGACCCTTTAAAGTAATACTGCCTGGTACCCATCCCATGGGTCCCAAATCTCCAGGTTCAAGGACATCTTCCTACATCAAAAACATGCATGAGAAACCCAGAAGATGGTACACCGTGTGATTTTGAAAGGTTTCTAATACGCACCTGATTTCTCATCTCCTTGTGATCGGGTTCGCCTTTCCAGCTACTTTACTAGCAATCTCCCTACTTGGAGAATCAGCACCTTTAAGCTCCTGTTCCCTACAGGTTGCAATTTGTCCTGAGGATGAACGGGAAGAGGGGCAACCAATGAGAGACTAGATCTAGGTGTTGGGACAGGCACAGGTCACTCTATTTTCCCATCAGGAAGAAGAATTAACCACAGGCTCAGCCTGCCGCCCAGAAGCAGAATAGGGCCTGAGGCAATCCCGCCCTTTTGCGGCCAGCTCCCAAAAAAGCGAGTTGAAAAATGGAGCTCAGGGACACTGCAATTCACAAACACGCAGAGCTATAAATGATAACTCTCATCCACAGATATATTGAGGGAAGGCAACGAAGAGGATTTGAAAGCAAGGCAGAATTGCAGGAAACAGGTTTCAGGAGGTAGATTCGAATCGCCTTTAAAGCACATGAAAAGTGGCAAAATTTCGACAATGATGCCCTTGGCCAAAAAGGGCGTATGCGTTTTTTCCTGAATATATTCAGGAAAAAACGCATACGCCCTTTTTTGCCAACCAAGCAACCTGGAAAGGCAAATCAGCGCTACAAAGAAGTCTCGCTTCCCATCGGTCAAAAGGGCCATGCTGCAAAAAGTGTCAAAACCAGAAATGCAGGACAGGCCATGGAGAAATGGCAGCCTTGCTACGCTGATGGGCAGGATGTAAATTGCCAACAGCCACTCTGGAGAAGTGTACGGTGTGTCCTGAAACATCGAAAAAACACAGCTTAGGGAGCATAGGGCACGTCCACTCATGGGCGTATAAATTGGGAAAACTAAAAATCAGCAAGGCACAGGCACCCCAAAGTTTAGGGCTGCTCTGTTGACAAGAACCTCCACTTCATGACACCTTAAATATCCCAGGAAAGAGAAAAATGGATAAAGAAGTTGTGGTCCTTATGTACAATGGAATATCACTCAGACATGAAATCAATGTCATAAGGCTAGTAGAAGCAAGATGAGTGGATTTAGGTACGACGATTCTAAGTGAAATAAGTCACACAGAAAAAGACACTTATCATAAGCTATCACTTATAGAGGGAATGTAAAAACCGCTACACTTGAACTGAATTACAAATCAGAACAGAGTCACACGTTTAGAAAACACACTATGGCTGCTTATCGGGAAAGGTGAGGTGGGGTGAGGCATAAAACAAGGGTTTCAAATTCGCTCAGATACCGTTCCATACACCCAATATGTAATAGACAAGACCTACTGCTTGCTCAGTGAACTGGACTCAACACCCCCTATTCACTGCACAAGAATATATGTGACTAGTAAGAATCTTAAAACCTATGTATTGATATCTGTCTGGAAGTGAGTCAAGTGGGTGTAAAGCCACATAAACACAGCCGTGAAAAGCAGCTAAACCCCATTATAAAAATAAATTACTTTTAAAAACCCGTAAAACAAAGACAGTGAAAGAGAGAGAAATTCTTACAAAATTCGTTCAGAGGCTGTGATGCAACCTGGATTGACCATATCTAGACGCACAGCTGGATGAGACATAAGGGTGGACACTCTTGGGGCTGAAAGGTTGGGTGAGGTTGGGTGAGCAAACGCAGACCCTTTAAAGTACTACTGCCTGGTACCCACCCCATGGGTCCCAAATCTCCAGGTTCAAGGGCATCTTCCTACATCGAAAACATGCATGAGGAACCCAGAAGATGGTACACCGTGTGATTTTGAATGGTTTCTAATACGCACCTCATTTCTCATCTCCTTGTGCTCGGGTTCGCCTTTCCAGCTACTTTACTAGCAATCTCCCTACTTGGAGAATCAGCACCTTTAAGCTCCTGTTCCCTACAGGTTGCAATTTGTCCTGAGGATGAACGGGAAGAGGGGCAACCAATGAGAGACTAGATCTAGGTGTTGGGACAGGCACAGGTCACTCTATTTTCCCATCAGGAAGAAGAATTAACCACAGGCTCAGCCTGCCGCCCAGATGCAGAATAGGGCCTGAGGCAATCACGCCCTTTTGCGGCCAGCTCCCAAAAAAGCGAGTTGAAAAATGGAGCTCAGGGACACTGCAATTCACAAACCCGCAGAGCTATAAATGATAACTCTCATCAACAGATATATTGAGGGAAGGCAACGAAGAGGATTTGAAAGCAAGGCAGAATTGCAGGAAACAGGTTTCAGGAGGTAGATTCGAATCGCCTTTAAAGCACATGAAAAGTGGCAAAACGTCGACAATGATGCCGTTGGCCAAACAGGGCTTATGCGTTTTTTCCTGAATATATTCAGGAAAAAACGCATACGCCCTGTTTGGCCAACCAAGCAACCTGGAAAGGCTAATCAGCGCTACAAAGAAGTCTCACTTCCCATCGGTCAAAAGGGCCATGCTGCAAAAAGTGTCAAAACCAGAAATGCAGGACAGGCCATGGAGAAATGGCAGCCTTGATACGCTGATGGCCGGGATGTAAATTGCCAACAGCCACTCTGGAGAAGTGTACGGTGTGTCCTGAAACATCGAAAAAACACAGCTTAGGGAGCATAGGGCACGTCCACTCATGGGCGTATAAATTGGGAAAACTAAAAATCAGCAAGACACAGGCACCCCAAAGTTTAGGGCTGCTCTGTTGACAAGAACCTCCACTTCATGACACCTTAAATATCCCAGGAAAGAGAAAAATGGATAAAGAAGTTGTGGTCCTTATGTACAATGGAATATCACTCAGACATGAAATCAATGTCATAAGGCTAGTAGAAGCAAGATGAGTGGATTTAGGTACGACGATTCTAAGTGAAATAAGTCACACAGAAAAAGACACTTATCATAAGCTATCACTTATAGAGGGAATGTAAAAACCGCTACACTTGAACTGAATTACAAAACAGAACAGAGTCACACGTTTAGAAAACACACTATGGCTGCTTAACGGGAAAGGTGAGGTGGGGTGATGCATAAAACAAGGGTTTCAAATTCGCACAGATACCGTTCCATACACCCAATATGTAATAGACAATACCTACTCCTTGCTCAGTGAACTGGACTCAACACCCCCTATTCACCGCACAAGAATATATGTGACTAGTAAGAATCTTAAAACCTATGTATTGATATCTGTCTGGAAGTGAGTCAAGTGGGTGTAAAGCCGCATAAACACAGCCGTGAAAAGCAGCTAAACCCCATTATAAAAATAAATTACTTTTAAAAACCCGTAAAACAAAGACAGTGAAAGAGAGAGAAATTCTTACAAAATTCGTTCAGAGGCTGTGATGCAACCTGGATTGACCATATCTAGACCCACAGCTGGATGAGACATAAGGGTGGACACTCTTGGGGCTGAAAGGTTGGGTGAGGTTGGGTGAGCAAACGCAGACCCTTTAAAGTACTACTGCCTGGTACCCACCCCATGGGTCCCAAATCTCCAGGTTCAAGGGCATCTTCCTACATCGAAAACATGCATGAGGAACCCAGAAGATGGTACACCGTGTGATTTTGAAAGGTTTCTAATACGCACCTCATTTCTCATCTCCTTGTGCTCGGGTTCGCCTTTCCAGCTACTTTACTAGCAATCTCCCTACTTGGAGAATCAGCACCTTTAAGCTTCTGTTCCCTACAGGTTGCAAATTGTCCTGAGGATGAACGGGAAGAGGGGCAACCAATGAGAGACTAGATCTAGGTGTTGGGACAGGCACAGGTCACTCTATTTTCCCATCAGGAAGAAGAATTAACCACAGGCTCAGCCTGCCGCCCAGAAGCAGAATACGGCCTGACGCAATCCCGCGCTTTTGCGGCCAGCTCGCAAAAAAGCCAGTTGAAAAATGGAGCTCAGTGACACTGCAATTCACAAACCCGCAGAGCTATAAATGATAACTCTCATCCACAGATATATTGAGGGAAGGCAATGAAGAGAATTTGAAAGCAAGGCAGAATTGCAGGAAACAGGTTTCAGGAGGTAGATTCGAATCGCATTTAAAGCACATGAAAAGTGGCAAAATGTCGACAATGATGCCCTTGGCCAAACAGGGCGTATGCGTTTTTTCCTGAATATATTCAGGAAAAAACGCATACGCCCTGTTTGCCCAACCAAGCAACCTGGAAAGGCTAATCAGCGCTACAAAGAAGTCTCGCTTCCCATCGGTCAAAAGGGCCATGCTGCAAAAAGTGTCAAAACCAGAAATGCAGGACAGGCCATGGAGAAATGGCAGCCTTGCTACACTGATGGGCGGGATGTAAATTGCCAACAGCCACTCTGGAGAAGTGTACGGTGTGTCCTGAAACATCGAAAAACCACAGCTTAGGGAGCATAGGGCACGTCCACTCATGGGCGTATAAATTGGGAAAACTAAAAATCAGCAAGACACAGGCACCCCAAAGTTTAGGGCTGCTCTGTTGACAAGAACCTCCACTTCATGACACCTTAAATATCCCAGGAAAGAAAAAAATGGATAAAGAAGTTGTGGTCCTTATGTACAATGGAATATCACTCAGACATGAAATCAATGTCTTAAGGCTAGTAGAAGCAAGATGAGTGGATTTAGGTAGATGATTCTAAGTGAAATAAGTCACACAGAAAAAGACACTTATCATAAGCTATCACTTATAGAGGGAATGTAAAAACCGCTACACTTGAACTGAATTACAAAACAGAACAGAGTCACACGTTTAGAAAACACACTATGGCTGCTTAACGGGAAAGGTGAGGTGGGTGAGGCATAAAACAAGGGTTTCAAATTCGCTCAGATACCGTTCCATACACCCAATATGTAATAGACAACACCTGCTCCTTGCTCAGTGAACTGGACTCAACACCCCCTATTCACCGCACAAGAATATATGTGACTAGTAAGAATCTTAAAACCTATGTATTGATATCTGTCTGGCAGTGAGTCAAGTGGGTGTAAAGCCGCATAAACACAGCCGTGAAAAGCAGCTAAACTCCATTATAAAAATAAATTACTTTTAAAAACCCGTAAAACAAAGACAGTGAAAGAGAGAGAAATTCTTACAAAATTCGTTCAGAGGCTGTGATGCAACCTGGATTGACCTTATCTAGACCCACAGCTGGATGAGACATAAGGGTGGACACTCGTGGGGCTGAAAGGTTGGGTGAGGTTGGGTGAGCAAACACAGACCCTTTAAAGTACTACTGCCTGGTACCCACCCCATGGGTCCCAAATCTGCAGGTCCAAGGGCATCTTCCTACATCGAAAACATGCATGAGGAACCCAGAAGATGGTACACCGTGTGATTTTGAAAGGTTTCTAAAACGCACCTCATTTCTCATCTCCTTGTGTTCGGGTTCGCCATTCCAGCAACTTTACTAGCAATCTCCTTACTTGGAGAATCAGCACCTTTAACCTCCTGTTCCGTACAGGTTGCAATTTGTCCTCAGGGTGAAAGGGAAGAGGGGCAACCAATGAGAGACTAGATCTAGGTGTGGGGACACGCACAGGTCACTCTATTTTCCCATCAGGAAGAAGAATTAACCACAGGCTCAGCCTGACCCCGGAACCAGAATAGGGCCTGAGGCAATCCCGTGCTTTTGCGGCCAGCTCCCAAAAAAGACCGTTGAAAAATGGAGCTCAGGGGCACTGCCTTTCACAAACCCGCTGAGTTATAAATGATAACTCTCGTCCACAAATATATTGAGGGAAGGCAACGAAGAGGATTTGAAAGCAAGGCAGAATTGCAGGAAACAGGTTTCAGGAGGTAGATTCGAATCGCCTTTAAAGCACATGAAAAGTGGGAAAACGTCGACAGTGATGTCCTTGGCCAAACAGGGCGTATGCGTTTTTTCCTGAATATATTCAGGAAAAAACGCATACGCCCTGTTTGGCCAACCAAGCAACCTGGAAAGGCAAATCAGCGCTAGAAAGAAGTCTCGCTTCCCATCGGTCAAAAGGGCCATGCTGCAAAAAGTGTCAAAACCAGAAATGCAGGACAGGCCATGGAGAAATGGCAGCCTTGCTACGCTGATGGGCGGGACGTAAATTGCTAACAGCCACTCTGGAGAAGTGTACGGTGTGTCCTGAAACATCGAAAAAACACAGCTTAGGGAGCATAGGGCACGTCCACTCATGGGCGTATAAATTGGGAAAACTAAAAATCAGCAAGACACAGGCACCCCAAAGTTTAGGGCTGCTCTGTTGAGAAGAACCTCCACTTCATGACACCTTAAATATCCCAGGAAAGAGAAAAATGGATAAAGAAGTTGTGGTCCTTATGTACAATGGAATATCACTCAGACATGAAATCAATGTCATAAGGCTACTAGAAGCAAGATGAGTGGATTTAGGTACGACGATTCTAAGTGAAATAAGTCACACAGAAAAAGACACTTATCATAAGCTATCACTTATAGAGGGAATGTAAAAACTGCTACACTTGAACTGAATTACAAAACAGAACAGAGTCACACGTTTAGAAAACACACTATGGCTGCTTAACGGGAAAGGTGAGGTGGGGTGATGCATAAAACAAGGGTTTCAAATTCGCTCAGATACCGTTCCATACACCCAATATGTAATAGACAAGACCTACTCCTTGCTCAGTGAACAGGACTCAACACCCCCTATTCACTGCACAAGAATATATGTGACTAGTAAGAATCTTAAAACCTATGTATTGATATCTGTCTGGAAGTGAGTCAAGTGGGTGTAAAGCTGCATAAACACAGCCGTGAAAAGCAGCTAAACCCCATTATAAAAATAAATTACTTTTAAAAACCCGTAAAACAAAGACAGTGAAAGAGAGAGAAATTCTTACAAAATTCGTTCAGAGGCTGTGATGCAACCTGGATTGACCATATCTAGACCCACAGCTGGATGAGACATAAGGGTGGACACTCTTGGGGCTGAAAGGTTGGGTGAGGTTGGGTGAGCAAACACAGACCCTTTAAAGTAATACTGCCTGGTACCCATCCCATGGGTCCCAAATCTCCACGTTCAAGGGCATCTTCCTACATCGAAAACATACATGAGAAACCCAGAAGATGGTACACCGTGTGATTTTGAAAGGTTTCTAATACGCACCTGATTTCTCATCTCCTTGTGATCGGGTTCGCCTTTCCAGCTACTTTACTAGCAATCTCCCTACTTGGAGAATCAGCACCTTTAAGCTCCTGTTCCCTACAGGTTGCAATTTGTCCTGAGGATGAACGGGAAGAGGGGCAACCAATGAGAGACTAGATCTAGGTGTTGGGACAGGCACAGCTCACTCTATTTTCCCATCGGGAAGAAGAATTAACCACAGGCTCAGCCTGCCGCCCAGAAGCAGAATAGGGCCTGAGACAATCCTGCGCTTTTGCGGCCAGCTCCCAAAAAAGCCAGTTGAAAAATGGAGCTCAGGGACACTGCAATTCAGAAACCCGCAGAGCTATAAATGATAACTCTCATCCACAGATATATTGAGGGAAGGCAACGAAGAGGATTTGAAAGCAAGGCAGAATTGCAGGAAACATGTTTCAGGAGGTAGATTCGAATCGCCTTTAAAGCACATGAAAAGTGGCAAAACATCGACAATGATGCCCTTGGCCAAACAGGGCGTATGCGTTTTTTCCTGAATATATTCAGGAAAAAACGCATACGCCCTGTTTGGCCAACCAAGCAACCTGGAAAGGCTAATCAGCGCTACAAAGAAGTCTCGCTTCCCAACGGTCAAAACGGCCATGCTGCAAAAAGTGTCAAAACCAGAAATGCAGGACAGGCAATGGAGAAATGGCAGCCTTGCTACGCTGACGGGCGGGATGTAAATTGCCAACAGCCACTCTGGAGAAGTGCACGGTGTGTCCTAAAACATTGAAAAAACACAGCTTAGGGAGCATAGGGCACGTCCACTCATGGGCGTATAAATTGGGAAAACTAAAAATCAGCAAGACACAGGCACCCCAAAGTTTAGGGCTGCTCTGTTGAGAAGAACCTCCACTTCATGACACCTTAAATATCCCAGGAAAGAGAAAAATGGATAAAGAAGTTGTGGTCCTTATGTACAATGGAATATCACTCAGACATGAAATCAATGTCATAAGGCTACTAGAAGCAAGATGAGTGGATTTAGGTACGACGATTCTAAGTGAAATAAGTCACACAGAAAAAGACACTTATCATAAGCTATCACTTATAGAGGGAATGTAAAAACTGCTACACTTGAACTGAATTACAAAACAGAACAGAGTCACACGTTTAGAAAACACACTATGGCTGCTTAACGGGAAAGGTGAGGTGGGGTGATGCATAAAACAAGGGTTTCAAATTCGCTCAGATACCGTTCCATACACCCAATATGTAATAGACAAGACCTACTCCTTGCTCAGTGAACAGGACTCAACACCCCCTATTCACTGCACAAGAATATATGTGACTAGTAAGAATCTTAAAACCTATGTATTGATATCTGTCTGGAAGTGAGTCAAGTGGGTGTAAAGCTGCATAAACACAGCCGTGAAAAGCAGCTAAACCCCATTATAAAAATAAATTACTTTTAAAAACCCGTAAAACAAAGACAGTGAAAGAGAGAGAAATTCTTACAAAATTCGTTCAGAGGCTGTGATGCAACCTGGATTGACCATATCTAGACCCACAGCTGGATGAGACATAAGGGTGGACACTCTTGGGGCTGAAAGGTTGGGTGAGGTTGGGTGAGCAAACACAGACCCTTTAAAGTAATACTGCCTGGTACCCATCCCATGGGTCCCAAATCTCCACGTTCAAGGGCATCTTCCTACATCGAAAACATACATGAGAAACCCAGAAGATGGTACACCGTGTGATTTTGAAAGGTTTCTAATACGCACCTCATTTCTCATCTCCTTGTGCTCGGGTTCGCCTTTCCAGCTACTTTACTAGAAATCTCCCTACTTGGAGAATCAGCACCTTTAAGCTCCTGTTCCCTACAGGTTGCAATTTGTCCTGAGGATGAACGGGAAGAGGGGCAACCAATGAGAGACTAGATCTAGGTGTAGGGACAGGCACAGGTCACTCTATTTTCCCATCGGGAAGAAGAATTAACCACAGGCTCAGCCTGCCGCCCAGAAGCAGAATAGGGCCTGAGGCAATCCCGCGCTTTTGCGGCCAGCTCCCAAAAAAGCCAGTTGAAAAATGGAGATCAGGGACACTGCAATTCACAAACCCGCAGATCTATAAATGATAACTCTCATCCACAGATATATTGAGGGAAGGCAACGAAGAGGATTTGAAAGCAAGGCAGAATTGCAGGAAACAGGTTTCAGGAGGTAGATTCGAATCGCCTTTAAAGCACATGAAAATTGGCAAAACGTCGACAATGATGCCCTTGGCCAAACAGGGCGTATGCGTTTTTTCCTGAATATATTCAGGAAAAAACGCATACGCCCTGTTTGGCCAACCAAGCAACCTGGAAAGGTTAATCAGCGCTACAAAGAAGTCTCGCTTCCCATCGGTCAAAAGGGCCATGCTGCAAAAAGTGTCAAAACCAGAAATGCAGGACAGGCCATGGAGAAATGGCAGCCTTGCTACGCTGATGGGCGGGATGTAAATTGCCAACAGCCACTCTGGAGAAGTGTACGGTGTGTCCTGAAACATCGAAAAAACACAGCTTAGGGAGCATAGGGCACGTCCACTCATGGGCGTATAAATTGGGAAAACTAAAAATCAGCAAGACACAGGCACTCCAAAGTTTAGGGCTGCTCTGTTGACAAGAACCTCCACTTCATGACACCTTAAATATCCCAGGAACGAGAAAAATGGATAAAGAAGTTGTGGTCCTTATGTACAATGGAATATCACTCAGACATGGAATCAAGGTCATAAGGCTAGTAGAAGCAAGATGAGTGGATTTAGGTACGATGATTCTAAGTGAAATAAGTCACACAGAAAAAGACACTTATCATTAGCTATCACTTATAGAGGGAATGTAAAAACCGCTACACTTGAACTGAATTACAAAACAGAACAGAGTCACACGTTTAGAAAACACACTATGGCTGCTTAACGGGAAAGGTGAGGTGGGGTGAGGCATAAAACAAGGGTTTCAAATTCGCTCAGATACCGTTCCATACACCCAATATGTAATAGACAAGACCTACTCCTTGCTCAGTGAACTGGACTCAACACCCCCTATTCACCGCACAAGAATATATGTGACTAGTAAGAATCTGAAAACCTATGTATTGATATCTGTCTGGAAGTGAGTCAAGTGGGTGTAAAGCCGCATAAACACAGCCGTGAAAAGCAGCTAAACCCCATTATAAAAATAAATTACTTTTAAAAACCCGTAAAACAAAGACAGTGAAAGATAGAGAAATTCTTACACAATTCGTTCAGAGGCTGTGATGCAACCTGGATTCACCATATCTAGACCCACAGCTGGATGAGACATAAGGGTGGACACTCTTGGGGCTGAAAGGTTGGGTGAGGTTGGGTGAGCAGACGCAGACCCTTTAAAGTAATACTGCCTGGTACCCATCCCATGGGTCCCAAATCTCCAGGTTCAAGGGCATCTTCCTACATCGAAAACATGCATGAGAAACCCAGAAGATGGTACACCGTGTGATTTTGAAAGGTTTCTATTACGCACCTGATTTCTCATCTCCTTGTGCTAGGGTTCGCCTTTCCAGCTACTTTACTAGCAATCTCCCTACTTGGAGAATCAGCACCTTTAAGCTCCTGTTCCCTACAGGCTGCAATTTGTCCTGAGGATGAACGGGAAGAGGGGCAACCAATGAGAGACTAGATCTAGGTGTTGGGACAGGCACAGGTCACTCTATTTTCCCATCGGGAAGAAGAATTAACCACAGGCTCAGCCTGCCCCCCAGAAGCAGAATAGTGCCTGAGGCAATCCCACGCTTTTGCTGCCAGCTCCCAAAGAAGCCAGTTGAAACATGGAGCTCAGGGACACTGGAATTCACAAACCCGCAGAGCTATAAATGATAACTCTCATCAACAGATATATTGAGGGAAGGCAACGAAGAGGATTTGAAAGCAAGGCAGAATTGCAGGAAACAGGTTTCAGGAGGTAGATTCGAATCGCCTTTAAAGCACATGAAAAGTGGCAAAACGTCGACAATGATGCCCTTGGCCAAACAGGGCGTATGCGTTTTTTCCTGAATATATTCAGGAAAAAACGCATACGCCCTGTTTGGCCAACCAAGCAACCTGGAAAGGCTAATCAGCGCTACAAAGAAGTCTCACTTCCCATCGGTCAAAAGGGCCATGCTGCAAAAAGTGTCAAAACCAGAAATGCAGGACAGGCCATGGAGAAATGGCAGCCTTGATACGCTGATGGCCGGGATGTAAATTGCCAACAGCCACTCTGGAGAAGTGTACGGTGTGTCCTGAAACATCGAAAAAACACAGCTTAGGGAGCATAGGGCACGTCCACTCATGGGCGTATAAATTGGGAAAACTAAAAATCAGCAAGACACAGGCACCCCAAAGTTTAGGGCTGCTCTGTTGACAAGAACCTCCACTTCATGACACCTTAAATATCCCAGGAAAGAGAAAAATGGATAAAGAAGTTGTGGTCCTTATGTACAATGGAATATCACTCAGACATGAAATCAATGTCATAAGGCTAGTAGAAGCAAGATGAGTGGATTTAGGTACGACGATTCTAAGTGAAATAAGTCACACAGAAAAAGACACTTATCATAAGCTATCACTTATAGAGGGAATGTAAAAACCGCTACACTTGAACTGAATTACAAAACAGAACAGAGTCACACGTTTAGAAAACACACTATGGCTGCTTAACGGGAAAGGTGAGGTGGGGTGATGCATAAAACAAGGGTTTCAAATTCGCACAGATACCGTTCCATACACCCAATATGTAATAGACAAGACCTACTCCTTGCTCAGTGAACTGGACTCAACACCCCCTATTCACCGCACAAGAATATATGTGACTAGTAAGAATCTTAAAACCTATGTATTGATATCTGTCTGGAAGTGAGTCAAGTGGGTGTAAAGCCGCATAAACACAGCCGTGAAAAGCAGCTAAACCCCATTATAAAAATAAATTACTTTTAAAAACCCGTAAAACAAAGACAGTGAAAGAGAGAGAAATTCTTACAAAATTCGTTCAGAGGCTGTGATGCAACCTGGATTGACCATATCTAGACCCACAGCTGGATGAGACATAAGGGTGGACACTCTTGGGGCTGAAAGGTTGGGTGAGGTTGGGTGAGCAAACGCAGACCCTTTAAAGTACTACTGCCTGGTACCCACCCCATGGGTCCCAAATCTCCAGGTTCAAGGGCATCTTCCTACATCGAAAACATGCATGAGGAACCCAGAAGATGGTACACCGTGTGATTTTGAAAGGTTTCTAATACGCACCTCATTTCTCATCTCCTTGTGCTCGGGTTCGCCTTTCCAGCTACTTTACTAGCAATCTCCCTACTTGGAGAATCAGCACCTTTAAGCTTCTGTTCCCTACAGGTTGCAAATTGTCCTGAGGATGAACGGGAAGAGGGGCAACCAATGAGAGACTAGATCTAGGTGTTGGGACAGGCACAGGTCACTCTATTTTCCCATCAGGAAGAAGAATTAACCACAGGCTCAGCCTGCCGCCCAGAAGCAGAATACGGCCTGACGCAATCCCGCGCTTTTGCGGCCAGCTCGCAAAAAAGCCAGTTGAAAAATGGAGCTCAGGGACACTGCAATTCACAAACCCGCAGAGCTATAAATGATAACTCTCATCCACAGATATATTGAGGGAAGGCAATGAAGAGAATTTGAAAGCAAGGCAGAATTGCAGGAAACAGGTTTCAGGAGGTAGATTCGAATCGCATTTAAAGCACATGAAAAGTGGCAAAATGTCGACAATGATGCCCTTGGCCAAACAGGGCGTATGCGTTTTTTCCTGAATATATTCAGGAAAAAACGCATACGCCCTGTTTGCCCAACCAAGCAACCTGGAAAGGCTAATCAGCGCTACAAAGAAGTCTCGCTTCCCATCGGTCAAAAGGGCCATGCTGCAAAAAGTGTCAAAACCAGAAATGCAGGACAGGCCATGGAGAAATGGCAGCCTTGCTACACTGATGGGCGGGATGTAAATTGCCAACAGCCACTCTGGAGAAGTGTACGGTGTGTCCTGAAACATCGAAAAACCACAGCTTAGGGAGCATAGGGCACGTCCACTCATGGGCGTATAAATTGGGAAAACTAAAAATCAGCAAGGCACAGGCACCCCAAAGTTTAGGGCTGCTCTGTTGACAAGAACCTCCACTTCATGACACCTTAAATATCCCAGGAAAGAAAAAAATGGATAAAGAAGTTGTGGTCCTTATGTACAATGGAATATCACTCAGACATGAAATCAATGTCTTAAGGCTAGTAGAAGCAAGATGAGTGGATTAGGTAGATGATTCTAAGTGAAATAAGTCACACAGAAAAAGACACTTATCATAAGCTATCACTTATAGAGGGAATGTAAAAACCGCTACACTTGAACTGAATTACAAAACAGAACAGAGTCACACGTTTAGAAAACACACTATGGCTGCTTAACGGGAAAGGTGAGGTGGGTGAGGCATAAAACAAGGGTTTCAAATTCGCTCAGATACCGTTCCATACACCCAATATGTAATAGACAACACCTGCTCCTTGCTCAGTGAACTGGACTCAACACCCCCTATTCACCGCACAAGAATATATGTGACTAGTAAGAATCTTAAAACCTATGTATTGATATCTGTCTGGCAGTGAGTCAAGTGGGTGTAAAGCCGCATAAACACAGCCGTGAAAAGCAGCTAAACTCCATTATAAAAATAAATTACTTTTAAAAACCCGTAAAACAAAGACAGTGAAAGAGAGAGAAATTCTTACAAAATTCGTTCAGAGGCTGTGATGCAACCTGGATTGACCTTATCTAGACCCACAGCTGGATGAGACATAAGGGTGGACACTCGTGGGGCTGAAAGGTTGGGTGAGGTTGGGTGAGCAAACACAGACCCTTTAAAGTACTACTGCCTGGTACCCACCCCATGGGTCCCAAATCTGCAGGTCCAAGGGCATCTTCCTACATCGAAAACATGCATGAGGAACCCAGAAGATGGTACACCGTGTGATTTTGAAAGGTTTCTAAAACGCACCTCATTTCTCATCTCCTTGTGTTCGGGTTCGCCATTCCAGCAACTTTACTAGCAATCTCCTTACTTGGAGAATCAGCACCTTTAACCTCCTGTTCCGTACAGGTTGCAATTTGTCCTCAGGGTGAAAGGGAAGAGGGGCAACCAATGAGAGACTAGATCTAGGTGTGGGGACACGCACAGGTCACTCTATTTTCCCATCAGGAAGAAGAATTAACCACAGGCTCAGCCTGACCCCGGAACCAGAATAGGGCCTGAGGCAATCCCGTGCTTTTGCGGCCAGCTCCCAAAAAAGACCGTTGAAAAATGGAGCTCAGGGGCACTGCCTTTCACAAACCCGCTGAGTTATAAATGATAACTCTCGTCCACAAATATATTGAGGGAAGGCAACGAAGAGGATTTGAAAGCAAGGCAGAATTGCAGGAAACAGGTTTCAGGAGGTAGATTCGAATCGCCTTTAAAGCACATGAAAAGTGGGAAAACGTCGACAGTGATGTCCTTGGCCAAACAGGGCGTATGCGTTTTTTCCTGAATATATTCAGGAAAAAACGCATACGCCCTGTTTGGCCAACCAAGCAACCTGGAAAGGCAAATCAGCGCTAGAAAGAAGTCTCGCTTCCCATCGGTCAAAAGGGCCATGCTGCAAAAAGTGTCAAAACCAGAAATGCAGGACAGGCCATGGAGAAATGGCAGCCTTGCTACGCTGATGGGCGGGACGTAAATTGCTAACAGCCACTCTGGAGAAGTGTACGGTGTGTCCTGAAACATCGAAAAAACACAGCTTAGGGAGCATAGGGCACGTCCACTCATGGGCGTATAAATTGGGAAAACTAAAAATCAGCAAGACACAGGCACCCCAAAGTTTAGGGCTGCTCTGTTGAGAAGAACCTCCACTTCATGACACCTTAAATATCCCAGGAAAGAGAAAAATGGATAAAGAAGTTGTGGTCCTTATGTACAATGGAATATCACTCAGACATGAAATCAATGTCATAAGGCTACTAGAAGCAAGATGAGTGGATTTAGGTACGACGATTCTAAGTGAAATAAGTCACACAGAAAAAGACACTTATCATAAGCTATCACTTATAGAGGGAATGTAAAAACTGCTACACTTGAACTGAATTACAAAACAGAACAGAGTCACACGTTTAGAAAACACACTATGGCTGCTTAACGGGAAAGGTGAGGTGGGGTGATGCATAAAACAAGGGTTTCAAATTCGCTCAGATACCGTTCCATACACCCAATATGTAATAGACAAGACCTACTCCTTGCTCAGTGAACAGGACTCAACACCCCCTATTCACTGCACAAGAATATATGTGACTAGTAAGAATCTTAAAACCTATGTATTGATATCTGTCTGGAAGTGAGTCAAGTGGGTGTAAAGCTGCATAAACACAGCCGTGAAAAGCAGCTAAACCCCATTATAAAAATAAATTACTTTTAAAAACCCGTAAAACAAAGACAGTGAAAGAGAGAGAAATTCTTACAAAATTCGTTCAGAGGCTGTGATGCAACCTGGATTGACCATATCTAGACCCACAGCTGGATGAGACATAAGGGTGGACACTCTTGGGGCTGAAAGGTTGGGTGAGGTTGGGTGAGCAAACACAGACCCTTTAAAGTAATACTGCCTGGTACCCATCCCATGGGTCCCAAATCTCCACGTTCAAGGGCATCTTCCTACATCGAAAACATACATGAGAAACCCAGAAGATGGTACACCGTGTGATTTTGAAAGGTTTCTAATACGCACCTGATTTCTCATCTCCTTGTGATCGGGTTCGCCTTTCCAGCTACTTTACTAGCAATCTCCCTACTTGGAGAATCAGCACCTTTAAGCTCCTGTTCCCTACAGGTTGCAATTTGTCCTGAGGATGAACGGGAAGAGGGGCAACCAATGAGAGACTAGATCTAGGTGTTGGGACAGGCACAGCTCACTCTATATTCCCATCGGGAAGAAGAATTAACCACAGGCTCAGCCTGCCGCCCAGAAGCAGAATAGGGCCTGAGACAATCCTGCGCTTTTGCGGCCAGCTCCCAAAAAAGCCAGTTGAAAAATGGAGCTCAGGGACACTGCAATTCAGAAACCCGCAGAGCTATAAATGATAACTCTCATCCACAGATATATTGAGGGAAGGCAACGAAGAGGATTTGAAAGCAAGGCAGAATTGCAGGAAACATGTTTCAGGAGGTAGATTCGAATCGCCTTTAAAGCACATGAAAAGTGGCAAAACATCGACAATGATGCCCTTGGCCAAACAGGGCGTATGCGTTTTTTCCTGAATATATTCAGGAAAAAACGCATATGCCCTGTTTGGCCAACCAAGCAACCTGGAAAGGCTAATCAGCGCTACAAAGAAGTCTCGCTTCCCAACGGTCAAAACGGCCATGCTGCAAAAAGTGTCAAAACCAGAAATGCAGGACAGGCAATGGAGAAATGGCAGCCTTGCTACGCTGACGGGCGGGATGTAAATTGCCAACAGCCACTCTGGAGAAGTGCACGGTGTGTCCTAAAACATTGAAAAAACACAGCTTAGGGAGCATAGGGCACGTCCACTCATGGGCGTATAAATTGGGAAAACTAAAAATCAGCAAGACACAGGCACCCCAAAGTTTAGGGCTGCTCTGTTGACAAGAACCTCCACTTCATGACACCTTATATATCCCAGGAAAGAGAAAAATGGATAAAGAAGTTGTGGTCCTTATGTACAATGGAATATCACTCAGACATGAAATCAATGTCATAAGGCTAGTAGAAGCAAGATGAGTGGATTTAGGTACGATGATTCTACGTGAAATAAGTCACACAGAAAAAGACACTTATCATAAGCTATCACTTATAGAGGGAATGTAAAAACCGCTACACTTGAACTGAATTACAAAACAGAACAGAGTCACACGTTTAGAAAACACACTATGGCTGCTTAACGGGAAAGGTGAGGTGGGGTGATGCATAAAACAAGGGTTTCAAATTCGCACAGATACCGTTCCATACACCCAATATGTAATAGACAATACCTACTCCTTGCTCAGTGAACTGGACTCAACACCCCCTATTCACCGCACAAGAATATATGTGACTAGTAAGAATCTTAAAACCTATGTATTGATATCTGTCTGGAAGTGAGTCAAGTGGGTGTAAAGCCGCATAAACACAGCCGTGAAAAGCAGCTAAACCCCATTATAAAAATAAATTACTTTTAAAAACCCGTAAAACAAAGACAGTGAAAGAGAGAGAAATTCTTACAAAATTCGTTCAGAGGCTGTGATGCAACCTGGATTGACCATATCTAGACCCACAGCTGGATGAGACATAAGGGTGGGCACTCTTGGGGCTGAAAGTTTGGGTGAGGTTGGGTGAGCAAAAGCAGACCCTTTAAAGTAATACTGCCTGGTACCCATCCCATGGGTCCCAAATCTCCAGGTTCAAGGGCATCTTCCTACATCGAAAACATGCATGAGAAACCCAGAAGATGGTACACCGTGTGATTTTGAAAGGTTTCTAATACGCACCTCATTTCTCATCTCCTTGTGCTCGGGTTCGCCTTTCCAGCTACTTTACTAGCAATCTCCCTACTTGGAGAATCAGTACCTTTAAGCTCCTGTTCCCTAAAGGTTGCAATTTGTCCTGAGGATGAACGGGAAGAGGGGCAACCAATGAGAGACTAGATCTAGGTGTTGGGACAGGCAGAGGTCACTCTATTTTCCCATCGGGAAGAAGAATTAACCACAGGCTCAGCCTGCCGCCCAGAAGCAGAATAGGGCCTGAGGCAATCCCTCGCTTTTGCGGCCAGCTCCCAAAAAAGCCAGTTGAAAAATGGAGCTCAGGGACACTGCAATTCACAAACCCGCAGAGCTATAAATGATAACTCTCATCCACAGATATATTGAGGGAAGGCAACGAAGAGGATTTGAAAGCAAGGCAGAATTGCAGGAAACAGGTTTCAGGAGGTAGATTCGAATCGCCTTTAAAGCACATGAAAAGTGGCAAAACGTCGACAATGATGCCGTTGGCCAAACAGGGCGTATGCGTTTTTTCCTGAATATATTCAGGAAAAAACGCATACGCCCTGTTTGGCCAACCAAGCAACCTGGAAAGGCTAATCAGCGCTACAAAGAAGTCTCGCTTCCCATCGGTCAAAAGGGCCATGCTGCAAAAAGTGTCAAAACCAGAAATGCAGGACAGGCCATGGAGAAATGGCAGCCTTGCTACGCTGATGGGCGGGATGTAAATTGCCAACAGCCACTCTGGAGAAGTGTACGGTGTGTCCTGAAACATCGAAAAAACACAGCTTAGGGAGCATAGGGCACGTCCACTCATGGGCGTATAAATTGGGAAAACTAAAAATCAGCAAGACACAGGCACCCCAAAGTTTAGGGCTGCTCTGTTGACAAGAACCTCCACTTCATGACACCTTAAATATCCCAGGAAAGAGAAAAAAGGATAAAGAAGTTGTGGTCCTTATGTACAATGGAATATCACTCAGACATGAAATCAATGTCATAAGGCTAGTAGAAGCAAGATGAGTGGATTTAGGTACGATGATTCTACGTGAAATAAGTCACACAGAAAAAGACACTTATCATAAGCTATCACTTATAGAGGGAATGTAAAAACCGCTACACTTGAACTGAATTACAAAACAGAACAGAGTCACACGTTTAGAAAACACACTATGGCTGCTTAATGGGAAAGGTGAGGTGGGGTGATGCATAAAACAAGGATTTCAAATTCGCTCAGATACCGTTCCATACACCCAATATGTAATAGACAAGACCTACTCCTTGCTCAGTGAACTGGACTCAACACCCCCTATTCACCGCACAAGAATATATGTGACTAGTAAGAATATTAAAACCTATGTATTGATATCTGTCTGGAAGTGAGTCAAGTGGGTGTAAAGCCGCATAAACACAGCCGTGAAAAGCAGCTGAACCCCATTATAAAAATAAATTACTTTTAAAAACCCGTAAAACAAAGACAGTGAAAGAGAGAGAAATTCTTACAGAATTCTTTCAGAGGCTGTGATGCAACCTGGATTGACCATATCTAGACCCACAGCTGGATGAGACATAAGGGTGGACACTCTTGGGGCTGAAAGTTTGGGTGAGGTTTGGTGAGCAAACGCAGACCCTTTAAAGTAATACTGCCTGGTACCCATCCCATGGGTCCCAAATCTCCAGGTTCAAGGACATCTTCCTACATCAAAAACATGCATGAGAAACCCAGAAGATGGTACACCGTGTGATTTTGAAAGGTTTCTAATACGCACCTGATTTCTCATCTCCTTGTGATCGGGTTCGCCTTTCCAGCTACTTTACTAGCAATCTCCCTACTTGGAGAATCAGCACCTTTAAGCTCCTGTTCCCTACAGGTTGCAATTTGTCCTGAGGATGAACGGGAAGAGGGGCAACCAATGAGAGACTAGATCTAGGTGTTGGGACAGGCACAGGTCACTCTATTTTCCCATCAGGAAGAAGAATTAACCACAGGCTCAGCCTGCCGCCCAGAAGCAGAATAGGGCCTGAGGCAATCCCGCCCTTTTGCGGCCAGCTCCCAAAAAAGCGAGTTGAAAAATGGAGCTCAGGGACACTGCAATTCGCAAACACGCAGAGCTATAAATGATAACTCTCATCCACAGATATATTGAGGGAAGGCAACGAAGAGGATTTGAAAGCAAGGCAGAATTGCAGGAAACAGGTTTCAGGAGGTAGATTCGAATCGCCTTTAAAGCACATGAAAAGTGGCAAAACTTCGACAATGATGCCCTTGGCCAAAAAGGGCGTATGCGTTTTTTCCTGAATATATTCAGGAAAAAACGCATACGCCCTTTTTTGCCAACCAAGCAACCTGGAAAGGCAAATCAGCGCTACAAAGAAGTCTCGCTTCCCATCGGTCAAAAGGGCCATGCTGCAAAAAGTGTCAAAACCAGAAATGCAGGACAGGCCATGGAGAAATGGCAGCCTTGCTACGCTGATGGGCAGGATGTAAATTGCCAACAGCCACTCTGGAGAAGTGTACGGTGTGTCCTGAAACATCGAAAAAACACAGCTTAGGGAGCATAGGGCACGTCCACTCATGGGCGTATAAATTGGGAAAACTAAAAATCAGCAAGGCACAGGCACCCCAAAGTTTAGGGCTGCTCTGTTGACAAGAACCTCCACTTCATGACACCTTAAATATCCCAGGAAAGAGAAAAATGGATAAAGAAGTTGTGGTCCTTATGTACAATGGAATATCACTCAGACATGAAATCAATGTCATAAGGCTAGTAGAAGCAAGATGAGTGGATTTAGGTACGACGATTCTAAGTGAAATAAGTCACACAGAAAAAGACACTTATCATAAGCTATCACTTATAGAGGGAATGTAAAAACCGCTACACTTGAACTGAATTACAAATCAGAACAGAGTCACACGTTTAGAAAACACACTATGGCTGCTTATCGGGAAAGGTGAGGTGGGGTGAGGCATAAAACAAGGGTTTCAAATTCGCTCAGATACCGTTCCATACACCCAATATGTAATAGACAACACCTGCTCCTTGCTCAGTGAACTGGACTCAACACCCCCTATTCACCGCACAAGAATATATGTGACTAGTAAGAATCTTAAAACCTATGTATTGATATCTGTCTGGCAGTGAGTCAAGTGGGTGTAAAGCCGCATAAACACAGCCGTGAAAAGCAGCTAAACTCCATTATAAAAATAAATTACTTTTAAAAACCCGTAAAACAAAGACAGTGAAAGAGAGAGAAATTCTTACAAAATTCGTTCAGAGGCTGTGATGCAACCTGGATTGACCTTATCTAGACCCACAGCTGGATGAGACATAAGGGTGGACACTCGTGGGGCTGAAAGGTTGGGTGAGGTTGGGTGAGCAAACACAGACCCTTTAAAGTACTACTGCCTGGTACCCACCCCATGGGTCCCAAATCTGCAGGTCCAAGGGCATCTTCCTACATCGAAAACATGCATGAGGAACCCAGAAGATGGTACACCGTGTGATTTTGAAAGGTTTCTAAAACGCACCTCATTTCTCATCTCCTTGTGTTCGGGTTCGCCATTCCAGCAACTTTACTAGCAATCTCCTTACTTGGAGAATCAGCACCTTTAACCTCCTGTTCCGTACAGGTTGCAATTTGTCCTCAGGGTGAAAGGGAAGAGGGGCAACCAATGAGAGACTAGATCTAGGTGTGGGGACACGCACAGGTCACTCTATTTTCCCATCAGGAAGAAGAATTAACCACAGGCTCAGCCTGACCCCGGAACCAGAATAGGGCCTGAGGCAATCCCGTGCTTTTGCGGCCAGCTCCCAAAAAAGACCGTTGAAAAATGGAGCTCAGGGGCACTGCCTTTCACAAACCCGCTGAGTTATAAATGATAACTCTCGTCCACAAATATATTGAGGGAAGGCAACGAAGAGGATTTGAAAGCAAGGCAGAATTGCAGGAAACAGGTTTCAGGAGGTAGATTCGAATCGCCTTTAAAGCACATGAAAAGTGGGAAAACGTCGACAGTGATGTCCTTGGCCAAACAGGGCGTATGCGTTTTTTCCTGAATATATTCAGGAAAAAACGCATACGCCCTGTTTGGCCAACCAAGCAACCTGGAAAGGCAAATCAGCGCTAGAAAGAAGTCTCGCTTCCCATCGGTCAAAAGGGCCATGCTGCAAAAAGTGTCAAAACCAGAAATGCAGGACAGGCCATGGAGAAATGGCAGCCTTGCTACGCTGATGGGCGGGACGTAAATTGCTAACAGCCACTCTGGAGAAGTGTACGGTGTGTCCTGAAACATCGAAAAAACACAGCTTAGGGAGCATAGGGCACGTCCACTCATGGGCGTATAAATTGGGAAAACTAAAAATCAGCAAGACACAGGCACCCCAAAGTTTAGGGCTGCTCTGTTGAGAAGAACCTCCACTTCATGACACCTTAAATATCCCAGGAAAGAGAAAAATGGATAAAGAAGTTGTGGTCCTTATGTACAATGGAATATCACTCAGACATGAAATCAATGTCATAAGGCTACTAGAAGCAAGATGAGTGGATTTAGGTACGACGATTCTAAGTGAAATAAGTCACACAGAAAAAGACACTTATCATAAGCTATCACTTATAGAGGGAATGTAAAAACTGCTACACTTGAACTGAATTACAAAACAGAACAGAGTCACACGTTTAGAAAACACACTATGGCTGCTTAACGGGAAAGGTGAGGTGGGGTGATGCATAAAACAAGGGTTTCAAATTCGCTCAGATACCGTTCCATACACCCAATATGTAATAGACAAGACCTACTCCTTGCTCAGTGAACAGGACTCAACACCCCCTATTCACTGCACAACAATATATGTGACTAGTAAGAATCTTAAAACCTATGTATTGATATCTGTCTGGAAGTGAGTCAAGTGGGTGTAAAGCTGCATAAACACAGCCGTGAAAAGCAGCTAAACCCCATTATAAAAATAAATTACTTTTAAAAACCCGTAAAACAAAGACAGTGAAAGAGAGAGAAATTCTTACAAAATTCGTTCAGAGGCTGTGATGCAACCTGGATTGACCATATCTAGACCCACAGCTGGATGAGACATAAGGGTGGACACTCTTGGGGCTGAAAGGTTGGGTGAGGTTGGGTGAGCAAACACAGACCCTTTAAAGTAATACTGCCTGGTACCCATCCCATGGGTCCCAAATCTCCACGTTCAAGGGCATCTTCCTACATCGAAAACATACATGAGAAACCCAGAAGATGGTACACCGTGTGATTTTGAAAGGTTTCTAATACGCACCTGATTTCTCATCTCCTTGTGATCGGGTTCGCCTTTCCAGCTACTTTACTAGCAATCTCCCTACTTGGAGAATCAGCACCTTTAAGCTCCTGTTCCCTACAGGTTGCAATTTGTCCTGAGGATGAACGGGAAGAGGGGCAACCAATGAGAGACTAGATCTAGGTGTTGGGACAGGCACAGCTCACTCTATTTTCCCATCGGGAAGAAGAATTAACCACAGGCTCAGCCTGCCGCCCAGAAGCAGAATAGGGCCTGAGACAATCCTGCGCTTTTGCGGCCAGCTCCCAAAAAAGCCAGTTGAAAAATGGAGCTCAGGGACACTGCAATTCAGAAACCCGCAGAGCTATAAATGATAACTCTCATCCACAGATATATTGAGGGAAGGCAACGAAGAGGATTTGAAAGCAAGGCAGAATTGCAGGAAACATGTTTCAGGAGGTAGATTCGAATCGCCTTTAAAGCACATGAAAAGTGGCAAAACATCGACAATGATGCCCTTGGCCAAACAGGGCGTATGCGTTTTTTCCTGAATATATTCAGGAAAAAACGCATATGCCCTGTTTGGCCAACCAAGCAACCTGGAAAGGCTAATCAGCGCTACAAAGAAGTCTCGCTTCCCAACGGTCAAAACGGCCATGCTGCAAAAAGTGTCAAAACCAGAAATGCAGGACAGGCAATGGAGAAATGGCAGCCTTGCTACGCTGACGGGCGGGATGTAAATTGCCAACAGCCACTCTGGAGAAGTGCACGGTGTGTCCTAAAACATTGAAAAAACACAGCTTAGGGAGCATAGGGCACGTCCACTCATGGGCGTATAAATTGGGAAAACTAAAAATCAGCAAGACACAGGCACCCCAAAGTTTAGGGCTGCTCTGTTGACAAGAACCTCCACTTCATGACACCTTATATATCCCAGGAAAGAGAAAAATGGATAAAGAAGTTGTGGTCCTTATGTACAATGGAATATCACTCAGACATGAAATCAATGTCATAAGGCTAGTAGAAGCAAGATGAGTGGATTTAGGTACGATGATTCTACGTGAAATAAGTCACACAGAAAAAGACACTTATCATAAGCTATCACTTATAGAGGGAATGTAAAAACCGCTACACTTGAACTGAATTACAAAACAGAACAGAGTCACACGTTTAGAAAACACACTATGGCTGCTTAACGGGAAAGGTGAGGTGGGGTGATGCATAAAACAAGGGTTTCAAATTCGCACAGATACCGTTCCATACACCCAATATGTAATAGACAATACCTACTCCTTGCTCAGTGAACTGGACTCAACACCCCCTATTCACCGCACAAGAATATATGTGACTAGTAAGAATCTTAAAACCTATGTATTGATATCTGTCTGGAAGTGAGTCAAGTGGGTGTAAAGCCGCATAAACACAGCCGTGAAAAGCAGCTAAACCCCATTATAAAAATAAATTACTTTTAAAAACCCGTAAAACAAAGACAGTGAAAGAGAGAGAAATTCTTACAAAATTCGTTCAGAGGCTGTGATGCAACCTGGATTGACCATATCTAGACCCACAGCTGGATGAGACATAAGGGTGGGCACTCTTGGGGCTGAAAGTTTGGGTGAGGTTGGGTGAGCAAAAGCAGACCCTTTAAAGTAATACTGCCTGGTACCCATCCCATGGGTCCCAAATCTCCAGGTTCAAGGGCATCTTCCTACATCGAAAACATGCATGAGAAACCCAGAAGATGGTACACCGTGTGATTTTGAAAGGTTTCTAATACGCACCTCATTTCTCATCTCCTTGTGCTCGGGTTCGCCTTTCCAGCTACTTTACTAGCAATCTCCCTACTTGGAGAATCAGTACCTTTAAGCTCCTGTTCCCTAAAGGTTGCAATTTGTCCTGAGGATGAACGGGAAGAGGGGCAACCAATGAGAGACTAGATCTAGGTGTTGGGACAGGCAGAGGTCACTCTATTTTCCCATCGGGAAGAAGAATTAACCACAGGCTCAGCCTGCCGCCCAGAAGCAGAATAGGGCCTGAGGCAATCCCTCGCTTTTGCGGCCAGCTCCCAAAAAAGCCAGTTGAAAAATGGAGCTCAGGGACACTGCAATTCACAAACCCGCAGAGCTATAAATGATAACTCTCATCCACAGATATATTGAGGGAAGGCAACGAAGAGGATTTGAAAGCAAGGCAGAATTGCAGGAAACAGGTTTCAGGAGGTAGATTCGAATCGCCTTTAAAGCACATGAAAAGTGGCAAAACGTCGACAATGATGCCGTTGGCCAAACAGGGCGTATGCGTTTTTTCCTGAATATATTCAGGAAAAAACGCATACGCCCTGTTTGGCCAACCAAGCAACCTGGAAAGGCTAATCAGCGCTACAAAGAAGTCTCGCTTCCCATCGGTCAAAAGGGCCATGCTGCAAAAAGTGTCAAAACCAGAAATGCAGGACAGGCCATGGAGAAATGGCAGCCTTGATACGCTGATGGGCGGGATGTAAATTGCCAACAGCCACTCTGGAGAAGTGTACGGTGTGTCCTGAAACATCGAAAAAACACAGCTTAGGGAGCATAGGGCACGTCCACTCATGGGCGTATAAATTGGGAAAACTAAAAATCAGCAAGACACAGGCACCCCAAAGTTTAGGGCTGCTCTGTTGACAAGAACCTCCACTTCATGACACCTTAAATATCCCAGGAAAGAGAAAAAAGGATAAAGAAGTTGTGGTCCTTATGTACAATGGAATATCACTCAGACATGAAATCAATGTCATAAGGCTAGTAGAAGCAAGATGAGTGGATTTAGGTACGATGATTCTACGTGAAATAAGTCACACAGAAAAAGACACTTATCATAAGCTATCACTTATAGAGGGAATGTAAAAACCGCTACACTTGAACTGAATTACAAAACAGAACAGAGTCACACGTTTAGAAAACACACTATGGCTGCTTAATGGGAAAGGTGAGGTGGGGTGATGCATAAAACAAGGATTTCAAATTCGCTCAGATACCGTTCCATACACCCAATATGTAATAGACAAGACCTACTCCTTGCTCAGTGAACTGGACTCAACACCCCCTATTCACCGCACAAGAATATATGTGACTAGTAAGAATATTAAAACCTATGTATTGATATCTGTCTGGAAGTGAGTCAAGTGGGTGTAAAGCCGCATAAACACAGCCGTGAAAAGCAGCTGAACCCCATTATAAAAATAAATTACTTTTAAAAACCCGTAAAACAAAGACAGTGAAAGAGAGAGAAATTCTTACAGAATTCTTTCAGAGGCTGTGATGCAACCTGGATTGACCATATCTAGACCCACAGCTGGATGAGACATAAGGGTGGACACTCTTGGGGCTGAAAGTTTGGGTGAGGTTTGGTGAGCAAACGCAGACCCTTTAAAGTAATACTGCCTGGTACCCATCCCATGGGTCCCAAATCTCCAGGTTCAAGGACATCTTCCTACATCAAAAACATGCATGAGAAACCCAGAAGATGGTACACCGTGTGATTTTGAAAGGTTTCTAATACGCACCTGATTTCTCATCTCCTTGTGATCGGGTTCGCCTTTCCAGCTACTTTACTAGCAATCTCCCTACTTGGAGAATCAGCACCTTTAAGCTCCTGTTCCCTACAGGTTGCAATTTGTCCTGAGGATGAACGGGAAGAGGGGCAACCAATGAGAGACTAGATCTAGGTGTTGGGACAGGCACAGGTCACTCTATTTTCCCATCAGGAAGAAGAATTAACCACAGGCTCAGCCTGCCGCCCAGAAGCAGAATAGGGCCTGAGGCAATCCCGCCCTTTTGCGGCCAGCTCCCAAAAAAGCGAGTTGAAAAATGGAGCTCAGGGACACTGCAATTCACAAACACGCAGAGCTATAAATGATAACTCTCATCCACAGATATATTGAGGGAAGGCAACGAAGAGGATTTGAAAGCAAGGCAGAATTGCAGGAAACAGGTTTCAGGAGGTAGATTCGAATCGCCTTTAAAGCACATGAAAAGTGGCAAAACTTCGACAATGATGCCCTTGGCCAAAAAGGGCGTATGCGTTTTTTCCTGAATATATTCAGGAAAAAACGCATACGCCCTTTTTTGCCAACCAAGCAACCTGGAAAGGCAAATCAGCGCTACAAAGAAGTCTCGCTTCCCATCGGTCAAAAGGGCCATGCTGCAAAAAGTGTCAAAACCAGAAATGCAGGACAGGCCATGGAGAAATGGCAGCCTTGCTACGCTGATGGGCAGGATGTAAATTGCCAACAGCCACTCTGGAGAAGTGTACGGTGTGTCCTGAAACATCGAAAAACCACAGCTTAGGGAGCATAGGGCACGTCCACTCATGGGCGTATAAATTGGGAAAACTAAAAATCAGCAAGGCACAGGCACCCCAAAGTTTAGGGCTGCTCTGTTGACAAGAACCTCCACTTCATGACACCTTAAATATCCCAGGAAAGAGAAAAATGGATAAAGAAGTTGTGGTCCTTATGTACAATGGAATATCACTCAGACATGAAATCAATGTCATAAGGCTAGTAGAAGCAAGATGAGTGGATTTAGGTACGACGATTCTAAGTGAAATAAGTCACACAGAAAAAGACACTTATCATAAGCTATCACTTATAGAGGGAATGTAAAAACCGCTACACTTGAACTGAATTACAAATCAGAACAGAGTCACACGTTTAGAAAACACACTATGGCTGCTTATCGGGAAAGGTGAGGTGGGGTGAGGCATAAAACAAGGGTTTCAAATTCGCTCAGATACCGTTCCATACACCCAATATGTAATAGACAAGACCTACTGCTTGCTCAGTGAACTGGACTCAACACCCCCTATTCACTGCACAAGAATATATGTGACTAGTAAGAATCTTAAAACCTATGTATTGATATCTGTCTGGAAGTGAGTCAAGTGGGTGTAAAGCCACATAAACACAGCCGTGAAAAGCAGCTAAACCCCATTATAAAAATAAATTACTTTTAAAAACCCGTAAAACAAAGACAGTGAAAGAGAGAGAAATTCTTACAAAATTCGTTCAGAGGCTGTGATGCAACCTGGATTGACCATATCTAGACGCACAGCTGGATGAGACATAAGGGTGGACACTCTTGGGGCTGAAAGGTTGGGTGAGGTTGGGTGAGCAAACGCAGACCCTTTAAAGTACTACTGCCTGGTACCCACCCCATGGGTCCCAAATCTCCAGGTTCAAGGGCATCTTCCTACATCGAAAACATGCATGAGGAACCCAGAAGATGGTACACCGTGTGATTTTGAATGGTTTCTAATACGCACCTCATTTCTCATCTCCTTGTGCTCGGGTTCGCCTTTCCAGCTACTTTACTAGCAATCTCCCTACTTGGAGAATCAGCACCTTTAAGCTCCTGTTCCCTACAGGTTGCAATTTGTCCTGAGGATGAACGGGAAGAGGGGCAACCAATGAGAGACTAGATCTAGGTGTTGGGACAGGCACAGGTCACTCTATTTTCCCATCAGGAAGAAGAATTAACCACAGGCTCAGCCTGCCGCCCAGATGCAGAATAGGGCCTGAGGCAATCACGCCCTTTTGCGGCCAGCTCCCAAAAAAGCGAGTTGAAAAATGGAGCTCAGGGACACTGCAATTCACAAACCCGCAGAGCTATAAATGATAACTCTCATCAACAGATATATTGAGGGAAGGCAACGAAGAGGATTTGAAAGCAAGGCAGAATTGCAGGAAACAGGTTTCAGGAGGTAGATTCGAATCGCCTTTAAAGCACATGAAAAGTGGCAAAACGTCGACAATGATGCCGTTGGCCAAACAGGGCTTATGCGTTTTTTCCTGAATATATTCAGGAAAAAACGCATACGCCCTGTTTGGCCAACCAAGCAACCTGGAAAGGCTAATCAGCGCTACAAAGAAGTCTCACTTCCCATCGGTCAAAAGGGCCATGCTGCAAAAAGTGTCAAAACCAGAAATGCAGGACAGGCCATGGAGAAATGGCAGCCTTGATACGCTGATGGCCGGGATGTAAATTGCCAACAGCCACTCTGGAGAAGTGTACGGTGTGTCCTGAAACATCGAAAAAACACAGCTTAGGGAGCATAGGGCACGTCCACTCATGGGCGTATAAATTGGGAAAACTAAAAATCAGCAAGACACAGGCACCCCAAAGTTTAGGGCTGCTCTGTTGACAAGAACCTCCACTTCATGACACCTTAAATATCCCAGGAAAGAGAAAAATGGATAAAGAAGTTGTGGTCCTTATGTACAATGGAATATCACTCAGACATGAAATCAATGTCATAAGGCTAGTAGAAGCAAGATGAGTGGATTTAGGTACGACGATTCTAAGTGAAATAAGTCACACAGAAAAAGACACTTATCATAAGCTATCACTTATAGAGGGAATGTAAAAACCGCTACACTTGAACTGAATTACAAAACAGAACAGAGTCACACGTTTAGAAAACACACTATGGCTGCTTAACGGGAAAGGTGAGGTGGGGTGATGCATAAAACAAGGGTTTCAAATTCGCACAGATACCGTTCCATACACCCAATATGTAATAGACAATACCTACTCCTTGCTCAGTGAACTGGACTCAACACCCCCTATTCACCGCACAAGAATATATGTGACTAGTAAGAATCTTAAAACCTATGTATTGATATCTGTCTGGAAGTGAGTCAAGTGGGTGTAAAGCCGCATAAACACAGCCGTGAAAAGCAGCTAAACCCCATTATAAAAATAAATTACTTTTAAAAACCCGTAAAACAAAGACAGTGAAAGAGAGAGAAATTCTTACAAAATTCGTTCAGAGGCTGTGATGCAACCTGGATTGACCATATCTAGACCCACAGCTGGATGAGACATAAGGGTGGACACTCTTGGGGCTGAAAGGTTGGGTGAGGTTGGGTGAGCAAACGCAGACCCTTTAAAGTACTACTGCCTGGTACCCACCCCATGGGTCCCAAATCTCCAGGTTCAAGGGCATCTTCCTACATCGAAAACATGCATGAGGAACCCAGAAGATGGTACACCGTGTGATTTTGAAAGGTTTCTAATACGCACCTCATTTCTCATCTCCTTGTGCTCGGGTTCGCCTTTCCAGCTACTTTACTAGCAATCTCCCTACTTGGAGAATCAGCACCTTTAAGCTTCTGTTCCCTACAGGTTGCAAATTGTCCTGAGGATGAACGGGAAGAGGGGCAACCAATGAGAGACTAGATCTAGGTGTTGGGACAGGCACAGGTCACTCTATTTTCCCATCAGGAAGAAGAATTAACCACAGGCTCAGCCTGCCGCCCAGAAGCAGAATACGGCCTGACGCAATCCCGCGCTTTTGCGGCCAGCTCGCAAAAAAGCCAGTTGAAAAATGGAGCTCAGGGACACTGCAATTCACAAACCCGCAGAGCTATAAATGATAACTCTCATCCACAGATATATTGAGGGAAGGCAATGAAGAGAATTTGAAAGCAAGGCAGAATTGCAGGAAACAGGTTTCAGGAGGTAGATTCGAATCGCATTTAAAGCACATGAAAAGTGGCAAAATGTCGACAATGATGCCCTTGGCCAAACAGGGCGTATGCGTTTTTTCCTGAATATATTCAGGAAAAAACGCATACGCCCTGTTTGCCCAACCAAGCAACCTGGAAAGGCTAATCAGCGCTACAAAGAAGTCTCGCTTCCCATCGGTCAAAAGGGCCATGCTGCAAAAAGTGTCAAAACCAGAAATGCAGGACAGGCCATGGAGAAATGGCAGCCTTGCTACACTGATGGGCGGGATGTAAATTGCCAACAGCCACTCTGGAGAAGTGTACGGTGTGTCCTGAAACATCGAAAAACCACAGCTTAGGGAGCATAGGGCACGTCCACTCATGGGCGTATAAATTGGGAAAACTAAAAATCAGCAAGACACAGGCACCCCAAAGTTTAGGGCTGCTCTGTTGACAAGAACCTCCACTTCATGACACCTTAAATATCCCAGGAAAGAAAAAAATGGATAAAGAAGTTGTGGTCCTTATGTACAATGGAATATCACTCAGACATGAAATCAATGTCTTAAGGCTAGTAGAAGCAAGATGAGTGGATTTAGGTAGATGATTCTAAGTGAAATAAGTCACACAGAAAAAGACACTTATCATAAGCTATCACTTATAGAGGGAATGTAAAAACCGCTACACTTGAACTGAATTACAAAACAGAACAGAGTCACACGTTTAGAAAACACACTATGGCTGCTTAACGGGAAAGGTGAGGTGGGTGAGGCATAAAACAAGGGTTTCAAATTCGCTCAGATACCGTTCCATACACCCAATATGTAATAGACAACACCTGCTCCTTGCTCAGTGAACTGGACTCAACACCCCCTATTCACCGCACAAGAATATATGTGACTAGTAAGAATCTTAAAACCTATGTATTGATATCTGTCTGGCAGTGAGTCAAGTGGGTGTAAAGCCGCATAAACACAGCCGTGAAAAGCAGCTAAACTCCATTATAAAAATAAATTACTTTTAAAAACCCGTAAAACAAAGACAGTGAAAGAGAGAGAAATTCTTACAAAATTCGTTCAGAGGCTGTGATGCAACCTGGATTGACCTTATCTAGACCCACAGCTGGATGAGACATAAGGGTGGACACTCGTGGGGCTGAAAGGTTGGGTGAGGTTGGGTGAGCAAACACAGACCCTTTAAAGTACTACTGCCTGGTACCCACCCCATGGGTCCCAAATCTGCAGGTCCAAGGGCATCTTCCTACATCGAAAACATGCATGAGGAACCCAGAAGATGGTACACCGTGTGATTTTGAAAGGTTTCTAAAACGCACCTCATTTCTCATCTCCTTGTGTTCGGGTTCGCCATTCCAGCAACTTTACTAGCAATCTCCTTACTTGGAGAATCAGCACCTTTAACCTCCTGTTCCGTACAGGTTGCAATTTGTCCTCAGGGTGAAAGGGAAGAGGGGCAACCAATGAGAGACTAGATCTAGGTGTGGGGACACGCACAGGTCACTCTATTTTCCCATCAGGAAGAAGAATTAACCACAGGCTCAGCCTGACCCCGGAACCAGAATAGGGCCTGAGGCAATCCCGTGCTTTTGCGGCCAGCTCCCAAAAAAGACCGTTGAAAAATGGAGCTCAGGGGCACTGCCTTTCACAAACCCGCTGAGTTATAAATGATAACTCTCGTCCACAAATATATTGAGGGAAGGCAACGAAGAGGATTTGAAAGCAAGGCAGAATTGCAGGAAACAGGTTTCAGGAGGTAGATTCGAATCGCCTTTAAAGCACATGAAAAGTGGGAAAACGTCGACAGTGATGTCCTTGGCCAAACAGGGCGTATGCGTTTTTTCCTGAATATATTCAGGAAAAAACGCATACGCCCTGTTTGGCCAACCAAGCAACCTGGAAAGGCAAATCAGCGCTAGAAAGAAGTCTCGCTTCCCATCGGTCAAAAGGGCCATGCTGCAAAAAGTGTCAAAACCAGAAATGCAGGACAGGCCATGGAGAAATGGCAGCCTTGCTACGCTGATGGGCGGGACGTAAATTGCTAACAGCCACTCTGGAGAAGTGTACGGTGTGTCCTGAAACATCGAAAAAACACAGCTTAGGGAGCATAGGGCACGTCCACTCATGGGCGTATAAATTGGGAAAACTAAAAATCAGCAAGACACAGGCACCCCAAAGTTTAGGGCTGCTCTGTTGAGAAGAACCTCCACTTCATGACACCTTAAATATCCCAGGAAAGAGAAAAATGGATAAAGAAGTTGTGGTCCTTATGTACAATGGAATATCACTCAGACATGAAATCAATGTCATAAGGCTACTAGAAGCAAGATGAGTGGATTTAGGTACGACGATTCTAAGTGAAATAAGTCACACAGAAAAAGACACTTATCATAAGCTATCACTTATAGAGGGAATGTAAAAACTGCTACACTTGAACTGAATTACAAAACAGAACAGAGTCACACGTTTAGAAAACACACTATGGCTGCTTAACGGGAAAGGTGAGGTGGGGTGATGCATAAAACAAGGGTTTCAAATTCGCTCAGATACCGTTCCATACACCCAATATGTAATAGACAAGACCTACTCCTTGCTCAGTGAACAGGACTCAACACCCCCTATTCACTGCACAAGAATATATGTGACTAGTAAGAATCTTAAAACCTATGTATTGATATCTGTCTGGAAGTGAGTCAAGTGGGTGTAAAGCTGCATAAACACAGCCGTGAAAAGCAGCTAAACCCCATTATAAAAATAAATTACTTTTAAAAACCCGTAAAACAAAGACAGTGAAAGAGAGAGAAATTCTTACAAAATTCGTTCAGAGGCTGTGATGCAACCTGGATTGACCATATCTAGACCCACAGCTGGATGAGACATAAGGGTGGACACTCTTGGGGCTGAAAGGTTGGGTGAGGTTGGGTGAGCAAACACAGACCCTTTAAAGTAATACTGCCTGGTACCCATCCCATGGGTCCCAAATCTCCACGTTCAAGGGCATCTTCCTACATCGAAAACATACATGAGAAACCCAGAAGATGGTACACCGTGTGATTTTGAAAGGTTTCTAATACGCACCTCATTTCTCATCTCCTTGTGCTCGGGTTCGCCTTTCCAGCTACTTTACTAGAAATCTCCCTACTTGGAGAATCAGCACCTTTAAGCTCCTGTTCCCTACAGGTTGCAATTTGTCCTGAGGATGAACGGGAAGAGGGGCAACCAATGAGAGACTAGATCTAGGTGTAGGGACAGGCACAGGTCACTCTATTTTCCCATCGGGAAGAAGAATTAACCACAGGCTCAGCCTGCCGCCCAGAAGCAGAATAGGGCCTGAGGCAATCCCGCGCTTTTGCGGCCAGCTCCCAAAAAAGCCAGTTGAAAAATGGAGATCAGGGACACTGCAATTCACAAACCCGCAGATCTATAAATGATAACTCTCATCCACAGATATATTGAGGGAAGGCAACGAAGAGGATTTGAAAGCAAGGCAGAATTGCAGGAAACAGGTTTCAGGAGGTAGATTCGAATCGCCTTTAAAGCACATGAAAATTGGCAAAACGTCGACAATGATGCCCTTGGCCAAACAGGGCGTATGCGTTTTTTCCTGAATATATTCAGGAAAAAACGCATACGCCCTGTTTGGCCAACCAAGCAACCTGGAAAGGTTAATCAGCGCTACAAAGAAGTCTCGCTTCCCATCGGTCAAAAGGGCCATGCTGCAAAAAGTGTCAAAACCAGAAATGCAGGACAGGCCATGGAGAAATGGCAGCCTTGCTACGCTGATGGGCGGGATGTAAATTGCCAACAGCCACTCTGGAGAAGTGTACGGTGTGTCCTGAAACATCGAAAAAACACAGCTTAGGGAGCATAGGGCACGTCCACTCATGGGCGTATAAATTGGGAAAACTAAAAATCAGCAAGACACAGGCACTCCAAAGTTTAGGGCTGCTCTGTTGACAAGAACCTCCACTTCATGACACCTTAAATATCCCAGGAACGAGAAAAATGGATAAAGAAGTTGTGGTCCTTATGTACAATGGAATATCACTCAGACATGGAATCAAGGTCATAAGGCTAGTAGAAGCAAG
Source organism: Eschrichtius robustus (assembly GCF_028021215.1). Taxonomy (NCBI): domain Eukaryota; kingdom Metazoa; phylum Chordata; class Mammalia; order Artiodactyla; family Eschrichtiidae; genus Eschrichtius; species Eschrichtius robustus. The sequence continues at coordinate 148,813 of NW_027175333.1, forward strand.
ATGAGTGGATTTAGGTACGATGATTCTAAGTGAAATAAGTCACACAGAAAAAGACACTTATCATTAGCTATCACTTATAGAGGGAATGTAAAAACCGCTACACTTGAACTGAATTACAAAACAGAACAGAGTCACACGTTTAGAAAACACACTATGGCTGCTTAACGGGAAAGGTGAGGTGGGGTGAGGCATAAAACAAGGGTTTCAAATTCGCTCAGATACCGTTCCATACACCCAATATGTAATAGACAAGACCTACTCCTTGCTCAGTGAACTGGACTCAACACCCCCTATTCACCGCACAAGAATATATGTGACTAGTAAGAATCTGAAAACCTATGTATTGATATCTGTCTGGAAGTGAGTCAAGTGGGTGTAAAGCCGCATAAACACAGCCGTGAAAAGCAGCTAAACCCCATTATAAAAATAAATTACTTTTAAAAACCCGTAAAACAAAGACAGTGAAAGATAGAGAAATTCTTACACAATTCGTTCAGAGGCTGTGATGCAACCTGGATTCACCATATCTAGACCCACAGCTGGATGAGACATAAGGGTGGACACTCTTGGGGCTGAAAGGTTGGGTGAGGTTGGGTGAGCAGACGCAGACCCTTTAAAGTAATACTGCCTGGTACCCATCCCATGGGTCCCAAATCTCCAGGTTCAAGGGCATCTTCCTACATCGAAAACATGCATGAGAAACCCAGAAGATGGTACACCGTGTGATTTTGAAAGGTTTCTATTACGCACCTGATTTCTCATCTCCTTGTGCTAGGGTTCGCCTTTCCAGCTACTTTACTAGCAATCTCCCTACTTGGAGAATCAGCACCTTTAAGCTCCTGTTCCCTACAGGCTGCAATTTGTCCTGAGGATGAACGGGAAGAGGGGCAACCAATGAGAGACTAGATCTAGGTGTTGGGACAGGCACAGGTCACTCTATTTTCCCATCGGGAAGAAGAATTAACCACAGGCTCAGCCTGCCCCCCAGAAGCAGAATAGTGCCTGAGGCAATCCCACGCTTTTGCTGCCAGCTCCCAAAGAAGCCAGTTGAAACATGGAGCTCAGGGACACTGGAATTCACAAACCCGCAGAGCTATAAATGATAACTCTCATCAACAGATATATTGAGGGAAGGCAACGAAGAGGATTTGAAAGCAAGGCAGAATTGCAGGAAACAGGTTTCAGGAGGTAGATTCGAATCGCCTTTAAAGCACATGAAAAGTGGCAAAACGTCGACAATGATGCCCTTGGCCAAACAGGGCGTATGCGTTTTTTCCTGAATATATTCAGGAAAAAACGCATACGCCCTGTTTGGCCAACCAAGCAACCTGGAAAGGCTAATCAGCGCTACAAAGAAGTCTTGCTTCCCATCGGTCAAAAGGGCCATGCTGCAAAAAGTGTCAAAACCAGAAATGCAGGACAGGCCATGGAGAAATGGCAGCCTTGCTACGCTGATGGGCGGGATGTAAATTGCCAACAGCCACTCTGGAGAAGTGTACGGTGTGTCCTGAAACATCGAAAAACCACAGCTTAGGGAGCATAGGGCACGTCCACTCATCGGCGTATAAATTGGGAAAACTAAAAATCAGCAAGACACAGGCACCCCAAAGCTTAGGGCTGCTCTGTTGACAAGAACCTCCACTTCATGACACCTTAAATATCCCAGGAAAGAAAAAAATGGATAAAGAAGTTGTGGTCCTTATGTACAATTGAATATATCTCAGACATGAAATCAATGTCTTAAGGCTAGTAGAAGCAAGATGAGTGGATTTAGGTACGATGATTCTAAGTGAAATAAGTCACACAGAAAAAGACACTTATCATAAGCTATCACTTATAGAGGGAATGTAAAAACCGCTACACTTGAACTGAATTACAAAACAGAACAGAGTCACACGTTTAGAAAACACACTATGGCTGCTTAACGGGAAAGGTGAGGTGGGGTGAGGCATAAAACAAGGGTTTCAAATTCGCTCAGATACCGTTCCATACACCCAATATGTAATAGACAACACCTGCTCCTTGCTCAGTGAACTGGACTCAACACCCCCTATTCACCGCACAAGAATATATGTGACTAGTAAGAATCTTAAAACCTATGTATTGATATCTGTCTGGAAGTGAGTCAAGTGGGTGTAAAGCCGCATAAACACAGCCGTGAAAAGCAGCTAAACCCCATTATAAAAATAAATTCCTTTTAAAAACCCTTAAAATAAAGACAGTGAAAGAGAGAAATTCTTATAAAATTCGTTCAGAGGCTGTGATGCAACCTGGATTGGCCATATCTAGACACACAGCTGGATGAGACATAAGGGTGGACACTCTTGGGGTTGAGAGGTTGGGTGAGCAAACGCAGACCCTTTAAAGTAATACTGCGTGGTACCCATCCCATGGGTCCCAAATCTCCAGGTTCAAGGGCATCTTCCTACATCGAAAACATGCATGAGAAACCCAGATGATCGTACACCGTGTGATTTTGAAAGGTTTCTAATACGCATCTCATTTCTCATCTCCTTGTGTTCGGGTTCGCCTTTCCAGCTACTTTACTAGCAATCTCCCTACTTGGAGAATCAGCACCTTTAAGCTCCTGTTACCTACAGGTTGCACTTTGTCCTGAGGATGAAGGGGAAGAGGGGCAACCAATGAGAGACTAGATCTAGGTGTTGGGACAGGCACAGGTCACTCTATTTTCCCATCAGGAAGAAGAATTAACCACAGGCTCAGCCTGCCGCCCAGAAGCAGTATAGGGCCTGAGGCAATCCCGCGCTCTTGCGGCCAGCTCCCAAAAAAGCGAGTTGAAAAATGGAGCCCAGGGACACTGCCATTCACAAACCCGCAGAGTTATAAATGATAACTCTCGTCCACAAATATATTGAGGGAAGGCAATGAAGAGGATTTGAAAGCAAGGCAGAATTGCAGGAAACAGGTTTCAGGAGGTAGATTCGAATCGCCTTTAAAGCACATGAAAAGTCGCAAAATGTCGACAACGATGCCCTTGGCCAAAAAGGGCGTATGCGTTTTTTCCTGAATATATTCAGGAAAAAACGCATACGCCCTTTTTGGCCAACCAAGCAACCTGGAAAGGCAAATCAGCGCTACAAAGTAGTCTCGCTTCCCATCGGTCAAAAGGGCCATGCTGCAAAAAGTGTCAAAACCAGAAATGCAGGACAGACCATGGAGAAATGGCAGCCTTGCTACGCTGATGGGCGGGATGTAAATTGCCAACAGCCACTCTAGAGAAGTGTACGGTGTGTCCTGAAACATCTAAAACACACAGCTTAGGGAGCATAGGGTACGTCCACTCATGGGCGTATAAATTGGGAAAACTAAAAATCAGCAAGACACAGGCACCCCAAAGTTTAGGGCTGCTCTGTTGACAAGAACCTCCACTTCATGACACCTTAAATATCCCAGGAAAGAGAAAAATGGATAAAGAAGTTGTGGTCCTTATGTACAATGGAATATCACTCAGACATGAAATCAATGTCATAAGGCTACTAGAAGCAAGATGAGTGGATATAGGTACGACGATTCTAAGTGAAATAAGTCACACAGAAAAAGACACTTATCATAAGTTATCACTTATAGAGGGAATGTAAAAACCGCTACACTTGAACTGAATTACAAAACAGAACAGAGTCACACGTTTAGAAAACACACTATGGCTGCTTAACGGGAAAGGTGAGGTGGGGTGATGCATAAAACAAGGGTTTCAAATTCGCTCAGATACCGTTCCATACACCCAATATGTAATAGACAAGACCTACTCCTTGCTCAGTGAACTGGACTCAACACCCCCTATTCACGGCACAAGAATATATGTGACTAGTAAGAATCTTAAAACCTATGTATTGATATCTGTCTGGAAGTGAGGCAATTGGGTGTAAAGCCGCATAAACACAGCCGTGAAAAGCAGCTAAACCCCATTATAAAAATAAATTACTTTTAAAAACCCATAAAACAAAGACAGTGAAAGAGAGAAATTCTTCCAAAATTCGTTCAGGGGCTGTGATGCAACCTGGATTGACCATATCTAGACCCACAGCTGGATGAGACATAACGGTGGACACTCTTGGGGCTGAGAGGTTTGGTTAGGTTGGGTGAGCAAACGCAGAACCTTTAAAGTAATACTGCGTGGTACGCATCCCATGGGTCCCAAATCTCCAGGTTCAAGGGCATCTTCCGACATCGAAAACATACATGAGAAACCCAGAAGATGGTACACCGTGTGATTTTGAAAGGTTTCTAAAACGCACCTCATTTCTCATCTCCTTGTGCTCGGGTTCGCCATTCCAGGTACTTTACTAGCAATCTCCCTACTTGGAGAATCAGCACCTTTAACCTCCTGTTCCCTACAGGTTGCAATTTGTCCTGAGGATGAACGGGAAGAGGGGCAACCAATGAGAGACTAGATCTAGGTGCTGGGACAGGCACAGGTCACTCTATTTTCCCATCAGGAAGAAGAATTAACCACAGGCTCAGCCTGCCGCCCAGAAGCAGAATAGGGCCTGAGGCAATCCCGCGCTCTTGCGGCCAGCTCCCAAAAAAGCGAGTTGCAAAATGGAGCCCAGGGACACTGCCTTTCACAAACCCGCAGAGTTATAAATGATAACTCTCGTCCACAAATATATTGAGGGAAGGCAATGAAGAGGATTTGAAAGCAAGGCAGAATTGCAGGAAACAGGTTTCAGGAGGTAGATTCGAATCGCCTTTAAAGCACATGAAAAGTCGCAAAACGTCGACAATGATGCCCTTGGCCAAAAAGGGCATATGCGTTTTTTCCTGAATATATTCAGGAAAAAACGCATACGCCCTGTTTGGCCAACCAAGCAACCTGGAAAGGCTAATCAGCGCTACAAAGTAGTCTCGCTTCCCATCGGTCAAAAGGGCCATGCTGCAAAAAGTGTCAAAACCAGAAATGCAGGACAGGCCATGGAGAAATGGCAGCCTTGCTACGCTGATGGGCGGGATGTAAATTGCCAACAGCCACTCTGAAGAAGTGTACGGTGTGTCCTGAAACATCTAAAACACACAGCTTAGGGAGCATAGGGCACGTCCACTCATGGGCGTATAAATTGGGAAAACTAAAAATCAGCAAGACACAGGCACCCCAAAGTTTAGGGCTGCTCTGTTGACAAGAACCTCCACTTCATGACACCTTAAATATCCCAGGAAAGAGAAAAATGGATAAAGAAGTTGTGGTCCTTATGTACAATGGAATATCACGCAGACATGAAATCAATATCATAATGCTAGAAGAAGCAAGATGAGTGGACTTAGGTACGATGATTCTACGTGAAATAAGTCACACAGAAAAAGACACTTATCATAAGCTATCACTTATAGAGGGAATGTAAAAACCGCTACACTTGAACTGAGTTACAAAACAGAACAGAGTCACACGTTTAGAAAACACACTATGGCTGCTTAACGGGAAAGGTGAGGTGGGGTGATGCATAAAACAAGGGTTTCAAATTCGCTCAGATACCGTTCCATACACCCAATATGTAATAGAAAAGACCGACTCATTGCTCAGTGAACTGGACTCAACACCCCCTATTCACCGCACAAGAATATATGTGACTAGTAAGAATCTTAAAACCTATGTATTGATATCTGTCTGGAAGTGAGTCAAGTGGGTGTAAAGCCGCATAAACACAGCCGTGAAAAGCAGCTAAACCCCATTATAAAAATAAATTACTTTTAAAAACCCGTAAAACAAAGACAGTGAAAGAGAGAGAAATTCTTACAAAATTCGTTCAGAGGCTGTGATGCAACCTGGATTGACCATATCTAGACCCAAAGCTGGATGAGTCATAAGGGTGGACACACTTGGGGCTGAGAGGTTGGGAGAGGTTGGGTGAGCAAACACAGACCCTTTAAAGTAATACTGCGTGGTACCCATCCCATGGGTCCCAAATCTCCAGGTTCAAGGGCATCTTCCTACATCGAAAACATGCATGAGAAACCCAGAAGATGGTACACCATGTGATTTTGAAAGGTTTCTAAAACGCACCTCATTTCTCATCTCCTTGTGTTCGGGTTCGCCATTCCAGCTACTTTACTAGCAATCTCCCTACTTGGAGAATCAGCACCTTTAACCTCCTGTTCCGTACAGGTTGCAATTTGTCCTGAGGATGAAAGGGAAGAGGGGCAACCAATGAGAGACTAGATCTAGGTGTTGGGACAGGCACAGGTCACTCTATTTTCCCATCAGGAAGAAGAATTAACCACAGGCTCAGCCTACCGCCGGGAACCAGAATAGGGCCTTAGGCAATCCCGTGCGTTTGCGGCCAGCTCCCAAAAAAGACAGTTGAAAAATGGAGCTCAGGGGCACTGCAATTCACAAACCTGCTGAGTTATAAATGATAACTCTCGTCCAAAAATATATTGAGGGAAGGCAACGAAGAGGATTTGAAAGAAAGGCAGAATTGCAGGAAACAGATTTCAGGAGGTAGATTCGAATCGCCTTTAAAGCACATGAAAGGTGGCAAAACGTCGACAATGATGACCTTGGCCAAAAAGAGCGTATGCGTTTTTTCCTGAATATATTCAGGAAAAAACGCATACGCCCTTTTTGGCCAACCAAGCAACCTGGAAAGGCAAATCAGCGCTACAAAGAAGTCTCGCTTCCCATCGGTCAAAAGGGCCATGCTGCAAAAATTTTCAAAACCAGAAATGCAGGACAGGCCATGGAGAAATGGCAGCCTTGCTACGCTGATGGGAGGGATGTAAATTGCCAACAGCCACACTGGAGAAGTGTACGGTGTGTCCTGAAACTTCGAAAAAACACAGCTTAGGGAGCATAGGGCACGTCCACTCATGGTCGTATAAATTGGGAAAACTAAAAATCAGCAAGACACAGGCACCCCAATGATTAGGGCTGCTCTGTTGACAAGAACCTCCACTTCATGACACCTTAAATATCCCAGGAAAGAAAAAAATGGATAAAGAAGTTGTGGTCCTTATGTAAAATGGAATATCACTCAGACATGAAATCAATGTCATAAGGCTAGTAGAAGCAAGATGAGTGGATTTAGGAACGACGATTCTAAGTGAAATAAGTCACACAGAAAAAGACACTTATCATAAGCTATCACTTATAGAGGGAATGTAAAAACCGCTACACTTGAACTGAATTACAAAACAGAACAGAGTCACACGTTTAGAAAACACACTATGGCTGCTTAACGGGAAAGGTGAGGTGGGGTGATGCATAAAACAAGGGTTTCAAATTCGCTCACATACCGTTCCATACACCCAATATGTAATAGACAAGACCTACTCCTTGCTCAGTGAACTGGACACAACACCCCCTATTCACCGCACAAGAATATATCTGACTAGTAAGAATCGTAAAACCTATGTATTGATATCTCTCTGGAAGTGAGTCAAGTGGGTGTAAAGCCGCATCAACACAGCCGTGAAAGGCCGCTAAACCCCATTATAAAAATAAATTACTTTTAAAAACCCGTAAAACAAAGACAGTGAAAGAGAGAGAAATTCTTCCAAAATTCGGTCAGGGGCTGTGATGCAACCTGGATTGACCATATCTAGACACACAGCTGGATGAGACATAAGGGTGGACACTCTTGGGGCTGAGAGGTTGGGTGAGGTTGGGTGAGCAAACGCACAACCTTTAAAGTAATACTGCGTGGTACGCATCCCATGGGTCCCAAATCTCCAGGTTCAAGGGCATCTTCCTACATCGAAAACATACATGAGAAACCCAGAAGATGGTACACCGTGTGATTTTGAAAGGTTTCTAATACGCACCTCATTTCTCATCTCCTTGTGCTCGGGTTCGCCATTCCAGGTACTTTACTAGCAATCTCCCTACTTGGAGAATCAACACCTTTAACCTCCTGTTCCCTACAGGTTGCAATTTGTCCTGAGGATGAACGGGAAGAGGGGCAACCAATGAGAGACTAGATCTAGGTGTTGGGACAGGCACAGGTCACTCTATTTTCCCATCAGGAAGAAGAATTAACCACAGGCTCAGCCTGCCGCCCAGAAGCAGAATAGGGCCTGAGGCAATCCCGCGCTCTTGCGGCCAGCTCCCAAAAAAGCGAGTTGCAAAATGGAGCCCAGGGACACTGCCTTTCACAAACCCGCAGAGTTATAAATGATAACTATCGTCCACAAATATATTGAGGGAAGGCAATGAAGAGGATTTGAAAGCAAGGCAGAATTGCAGGAAACAGGTTTCAGGAGGTAGATTCGAATCGCCTTTAAAGCACATGAAAAGTCGCAAAACGTCGACAATGATGCCCTTGGCCAAAAAGGGCGTATGCGTTTTTTCCTGAATATATTCAGGAAAAAACGCATACGCCCTTTTTGGCCAACCAAGCAACCTGGAAAGGCAAATCAGCGCTACAAAGTAGTCTCGCTTCCCATCGGTCAAAAGGGCCATGCTGCAAAAAGTGTCAAAACCAGAAATGCAGGACAGGCCATGGAGAAATGGCAGCCTTGCTACGCTGATGGGCGGGATGTAAATTGCCAACAGCCACTCTGAAGAAGTGTACGGTGTGTCCTGAAACATCTAAAACACACAGCTTAGGGAGCATAGGGCACGTCCTCTCATGGGCGTATAAATTGGGAAAACTAAAAATCAGCAAGACACAGGCACCCCAAAGTTTAGGGCTGCTCTGTTGACAAGAACCTCCACTTCATGACACCTTAAATATCCCAGGAAAGAGAAAAATGGATAAAGAACTTGTGGTCCTTATGTACAATGGAATATCACGCAGACATGAAATCAATATCATAAGGCTAGAAGAAGCAAGATGAGTGGACTTAGGTACGATGATTCTAAGTGAAATAAGTCACACAGAAAAAGACACTTATCATAAGCTATCACTTATAGAGGGAATGTAAAAACCGCTACACTTGAACTGAGTTACAAAACAGAACAGAGTCACACGTTTAGAAAACACACTATGGCTGCTTAACGGGAAAGGTGAGGTGGGGTGATGCATAAAACAAGGGTTTCAAATTCGCTCACATACCGTTCCATACACCCAATATGTAATAGAAAAGACCGACTCCTTGCTCAGTGAACTGGACTCAACACCCCCTATACACCACACAAGAATATATGTGACTAGTAAGAATCTTAAAACCTATGTATTGATATCTGTCTGGAAGTGAGTCAAGTGGGTGTAAAGCCGCATAAACACAGCCGTGAAAAGCAGCTAAACCCCATTATAAAAATAAATTACTTTTAAAAACCCGTAAAACAAAGACAGTGAAAGAGAGAGAAATTCTTACAAAATTCGTTCAGAGGCTGTGATGCAACCTGGATTGAACATATCTAGACCCACAGCTGGATGAGACATAAGGGTGGACACACTTGGGGCTGAGAGGTTGGGTGAGGTTGGGTGAGCAAACACAGACCCTTTAAAGTAATACTGCGTGGTACCCATCCCATGGGTCCCAAATCTCCAGGTTCAAGGGCATCTTCCTACATCGAAAACATGCATGAGAAACCCAGAAAATGGTACACCGTGTGATTTTGAAAGGTTTCTAAAACGCACCTCATTTCTCATCTCCTTCTGCTCGGGTTCGCCATTCCAGGTACGTTACTAGCAATCTCCCTACTTGGAGAATCAGCACCTTTAACCTCCTGTTCCCTACAGGTTGCAATTTGTCCTGAGGATGAACGGGAAGAGGGGCAACCAATGAGAGACTAGATCTAGGTGTTGGGACAGGCACAGGTCACTCTATTTTCCCATCAGGAAGAAGAATTAACCACAGGCTCAGCCTGCCGCCCAGAAGCAGAATAGGGCCTGAGGCAATCCCGCGCTCTTACGGCCAGCTCCCAAAAAAGCGAGTTGAAAAATGGAGCCCAGGGACACTGCCATTCACAAACCCGCAGAGTTATAAATGATAACTCTCGTCCACAAATATATTGAGGGAAGGCAACGAAGAGGATTTGAAAGCAAGGCAGAATTGCAGGAAACAGGTTTCAGGAGGTAGATTCGAATCGCCTTTAAAGCACATTAAAAGTCGCAAAACGTCGACAATGATGCCCTTGGCCAAAAAGGGCGTATGCGTTTTTTCCTGAATATATTCAGGAAAAAACGCATACGCCCTTTTTGGCCAACCAAGCAACCTGGAAAGGCAAATCAGCGCTACAAAGTAGTCTCGCTTCCCATCGGTCAAAAGGGCCATGCTGCAAAAAGTGTCAAAACCAGAAATGCAGGATAGGCCATGGAGAAATGGCAGCCTTGCTACGCTGAGGGGCGGGATGTAAATTGCCAACAGCCACTCTGGAGAAGTGTACGGTGTGTCCTGAAACATCTAAAACACACAGCTTAGGGAGCATAGGGCACGTCCACTCATGGGCGTATAAATTGGGAAAACTAAAAATCAGCAAGACACAGGCACCCCAAAGTTTAGGGCTGCTCTGTTGACAAGAACCTCCACTTCATGACACCTTAAATATCCCAGGAACGAGAAAAATGGATAAAGAAGTTGTGGTCCTTATGTACAATGGAATATCACTCAGACATGAAATCAATATCATAAGGCTAGAAGAAGCAAGATGAGTGGACTTAGGTACGATGATTCTACGTGAAATAAGTAACACAGAAAAAGACACTTATCATAAGCTATCACTTATAGAGGGAATGTAAAAACCGCTACACTTGAACTGAGTTACAAAACAGAACAGAGTCACACGTTTAGAAAACACACTATGGCTGCTTAACGGGAAAGGTGAGGTGGGGTGATGCATAAAACAAGGGTTTCAAATTCGCTCAGATACCGTTCCATACACCCAATATGTAATAGAAAAGACCGACTCATTGCTCAGTGAACTGGACTCAACACCCCCTATTCACCGCACAAGAATATATGTGACTAGTAAGAATCTTAAAACCTATGTATTGATATCTGTCTGGAAGTGAGTCAAGTGGGTGTAAAGCCGCATAAACACAGCCGTGAAAAGCAGCTAAACCCCATTATAAAAATAAATTACTTTTAAAAACCCGTAAAACAAAGACAGTGAAAGAGAGAGAAATTCTTACAAAATTCGTTCAGAGGCTGTGATGCAACCTGGATTGACCATATCTAGACCCACAGCTGGATGAGTCATAAGGGTGGACACACTTGGGGCTGAGAGGTTGGGTGAGGTTGGGTGAGCAAACACAGACCCTTTAAAGTAATACTGCGTGGTACCCATCCCATGGGTCCCAAATCTCCAGGTTCAAGGGCATCTTCCTACATCGAAAACATACATGAGAATCCCAGAAGATGGTACACCGTGTGATTTTGAAAGGTTTCTAAAACGCACCTCATTTCTCATCTCCTTGTGCTCGGGTTCGCCATTCCAGGTACTTTACTAGCAATCTCCCTACTTGGAGAATCAGCACCTTTAACCTCCTGTTCCCTACAGGTTGCAATTTGTCCTGAGGATGAACGGGAAGAGGGGCAACCAATGAGAGACTAGATCTAGGTGTTGGGACAGGCACAGGTCACTCTATTTTCCCATCAGGAAGAAGAATTAACCACAGGCTCAGCCTGCCGCCCAGAAGCAGAATAGGGCCTGAGGCAATCCCGCGCTCTTGCGGCCAGCTCCCAAAAAAGCGAGTTGCAAAATGGAGCCCAGGGACACTGTCTTTCACAAACCCGCAGAGTTATAAATGATAACTCTCGTCCACAAATATATTGAGGGAAGGCAATGAAGAGGATTTGAAAGCAAGGCAGAATTGCAGGAAACAGGTTTCAGGAGGTAGATACGAATCGCCTTTAAAGCACATGAAAAGTCGCAAAACGTCGACAATGATGCCCTTGGCCAAAAAGGGCGTATGCGTTTTTTCCTGAATATATTCAGGAAAAAACGCATACGCCCTTTTTGGCCAACCAAGCAACCTGGAAAGGCAAATCAGCGCTACAAAGAAGTCTCGCTTCCCATCGGTCAAAAGGGCCATGCTGCAAAAATTTTCAAAACCAGAAATGCAGGACAGGCCATGGAGAAATGGCAGCCTTGCTACGCTGATGGGAGGGATGTAAATTGCCAACAGCCACACTGGAGAAGTGTACGGTGTGTCCTGAAACTTCGAAAAAACACAGCTTAGGGAGCATAGGGCACGTCCACTCATGGTCGTATAAATTGGGAAAACTAAAAATCAGCAAGACACAGGCACCCCAATGATTAGGGCTGCTCTGTTGACAAGAACCTCCACTTCATGACACCTTAAATATCCCAGGAAAGAAAAAAATGGATAAAGAAGTTGTGGTCCTTATGTAAAATGGAATATCACTCAGACATGAAATCAATGTCATAAGGCTAGTAGAAGCAAGATGAGTGGATTTAGGAACGACGATTCTAAGTGAAATAAGTCACACAGAAAAAGACACTTATCATAAGCTATCACTTATAGAGGGAATGTAAAAACCGCTACACTTGAACTGAATTACAAAACAGAACAGAGTCACACGTTTAGAAAACACACTATGGCTGCTTAACGGGAAAGGTGAGGTGGGGTGATGCATAAAACAAGGGTTTCAAATTCGCTCACATACCGTTCCATACACCCAATATGTAATAGACAAGACCTACTCCTTGCTCAGTGAACTGGACACAACACCCCCTATTCACCGCACAAGAATATATCTGACTAGTAAGAATCGTAAAACCTATGTATTGATATCTCTCTGGAAGTGAGTCAAGTGGGTGTAAAGCCGCATCAACACAGCCGTGAAAGGCCGCTAAACCCCATTATAAAAATAAATTACTTTTAAAAACCCGTAAAACAAAGACAGTGAAAGAGAGAGAAATTCTTCCAAAATTCGGTCAGGGGCTGTGATGCAACCTGGATTGACCATATCTAGACACACAGCTGGATGAGACATAAGGGTGGACACTCTTGGGGCTGAGAGGTTGGGTGAGGTTGGGTGAGCAAACGCACAACCTTTAAAGTAATACTGCGTGGTACGCATCCCATGGGTCCCAAATCTCCAGGTTCAAGGGCATCTTCCTACATCGAAAACATACATGAGAAACCCAGAAGATGGTACACCGTGTGATTTTGAAAGGTTTCTAATACGCACCTCATTTCTCATCTCCTTGTGCTCGGGTTCGCCATTCCAGGTACTTTACTAGCAATCTCCCTACTTGGAGAATCAACACCTTTAACCTCCTGTTCCCTACAGGTTGCAATTTGTCCTGAGGATGAACGGGAAGAGGGGCAACCAATGAGAGACTAGATCTAGGTGTTGGGACAGGCACAGGTCACTCTATTTTCCCATCAGGAAGAAGAATTAACCACAGGCTCAGCCTGCCGCCCAGAAGCAGAATAGGGCCTGAGGCAATCCCGCGCTCTTGCGGCCAGCTCCCAAAAAAGCGAGTTGCAAAATGGAGCCCAGGGACACTGCCTTTCACAAACCCGCAGAGTTATAAATGATAACTCTCGTCCACAAATATATTGAGGGAAGGCAATGAAGAGGATTTGAAAGCAAGGCAGAATTGCAGGAAACAGGTTTCAGGAGGTAGATTCGAATCGCCTTTAAAGCACATGAAAAGTCGCAAAACGTCGACAATGATGCCCTTGGCCAAAAAGGGCGTATGCGTTTTTTCCTGAATATATTCAGGAAAAAACGCATACGCCCTTTTTGGCCAACCAAGCAAACTGGAAAGGCAAATCAGCGCTACAAAGTAGTCTCGCTTCCCATCGGTCAAAAGGGCCATGCTGCAAAAAGTGTCAAAACCAGAAATGCAGGACAGGCCATGGAGAAATGGCAGCCTTGCTACGCTGATGGGCGGGATGTAAATTGCCAACAGCCACTCTGAAGAAGTGTACGGTGTGTCCTGAAACATCTAAAACACACAGCTTAGGGAGCATAGGGCACGTCCTCTCATGGGCGTATAAATTGGGAAAACTAAAAATCAGCAAGACACAGGCACCCCAAAGTTTAGGGCTGCTCTGTTGACAAGAACCTCCACTTCATGACACCTTAAATATCCCAGGAAAGAGAAAAATGGATAAAGAACTTGTGGTCCTTATGTACAATGGAATATCACGCAGACATGAAATCAATATCATAAGGCTAGAAGAAGCAAGATGAGTGGACTTAGGTACGATGATTCTAAGTGAAATAAGTCACACAGAAAAAGACACTTATCATAAGCTATCACTTATAGAGGGAATGTAAAAACCGCTACACTTGAACTGAGTTACAAAACAGAACAGAGTCACACGTTTAGAAAACACACTATGGCTGCTTAACGGGAAAGGTGAGGTGGGGTGATGCATAAAACAAGGGTTTCAAATTCGCTCACATACCGTTCCATACACCCAATATGTAATAGAAAAGACCGACTCCTTGCTCAGTGAACTGGACTCAACACCCCCTATACACCACACAAGAATATATGTGACTAGTAAGAATCTTAAAACCTATGTATTTATATCTGTCTGGAAGTGAGTCAAGTGGGTGTAAAGCCGCATAAACACAGCCGTGAAAAGCAGCTAAACCCCATTATAAAAATAAATTACTTTTAAAAACCCGTAAAACAAAGACAGTGAAAGAGAGAGAAATTCTTACAAAATTCGTTCAGAGGCTGTGATGCAACCTGGATTGAACATATCTAGACCCACAGCTGGATGAGACATAAGGGTGGACACACTTGGGGCTGAGAGGTTGGGTGAGGTTGGGTGAGCAAACACAGACCCTTTAAAGTAATACTGCGTGGTACCCATCCCATGGGTCCCAAATCTCCAGGTTCAAGGGCATCTTCCTACATCGAAAACATGCATGAGAAACCCAGAAAATGGTACACCGTGTGATTTTGAAAGGTTTCTAAAACGCACCTCATTTCTCATCTCCTTGTGCTCGGGTTCGCCATTCCAGGTACGTTACTAGCAATCTCCCTACTTGGAGAATCAGCACCTTTAACCTCCTGTTCCCTACAGGTTGCAATTTGTCCTGAGGATGAACGGGAAGAGGGGCAACCAATGAGAGACTAGATCTAGGTGTTGGGACAGGCACAGGTCACTCTATTTTCCCATCAGGAAGAAGAATTAACCACAGGCTCAGCCTGCCGCCCAGAAGCAGAATAGGGCCTGAGGCAATCCCGCGCTCTTACGGCCAGCTCGCAAAAAAGCGAGTTGAAAAATGGAGCCCAGGGACACTGCCATTCACAAACCCGCAGAGTTATAAATGATAACTCTCGTCCACAAATATATTGAGGGAAGGCAACGAAGAGGATTTGAAAGCAAGGCAGAATTGCAGGAAACAGGTTTCAGGAGGTAGATTCGAATCGCCTTTAAAGCACATTAAAAGTCGCAAAACGTCGACAATGATGCCCTTGGCCAAAAAGGGCGTATGCGTTTTTTCCTGAATATATTCAGGAAAAAACGCATACGCCCTTTTTGGCCAACCAAGCAACCTGGAAAGGCAAATCAGCGCTACAAAGTAGTCTCGCTTCCCATCGGTCAAAAGGGCCATGCTGCAAAAAGTGTCAAAACCAGAAATGCAGGATAGGCCATGGAGAAATGGCAGCCTTGCTACGCTGAGGGGCGGGATGTAAATTGCCAACAGCCACTCTGGAGAAGTGTACGGTGTGTCCTGAAACATCTAAAACACACAGCTTAGGGAGCATAGGGCACGTCCACTCATGGGCGTATAAATTGGGAAAACTAAAAATCAGCAAGACACAGGCACCCCAAAGTTTAGGGCTGCTCTGTTGACAAGAACCTCCACTTCATGACACCTTAAATATCCCAGGAACGAGAAAAATGGATAAAGAAGTTGTGGTCCTTATGTACAATGGAATATCACTCAGACATGAAATCAATATCATAAGGCTAGAAGAAGCAAGATGAGTGGACTTAGGTACGATGATTCTACGTGAAATAAGTAACACAGAAAAAGACACTTATCATAAGCTATCACTTATAGAGGGAATGTAAAAACCGCTACACTTGAACTGAGTTACAAAACAGAACAGAGTCACACGTTTAGAAAACACACTATGGCTGCTTAACGGGAAAGGTGAGGTGGGGTGATGCATAAAACAAGGGTTTCAAATTCGCTCAGATACCGTTCCATACACCCAATATGTAATAGAAAAGACCGACTCATTGCTCAGTGAACTGGACTCAACACCCCCTATTCACCGCACAAGAATATATGTGACTAGTAAGAATCTTAAAACCTATGTATTGATATCTGTCTGGAAGTGAGTCAAGTGGGTGTAAAGCCGCATAAACACAGCCGTGAAAAGCAGCTAAACCCCATTATAAAAATAAATTACTTTTAAAAACCCGTAAAACAAAGACAGTGAAAGAGAGAGAAATTCTTACAAAATTCGTTCAGAGGCTGTGATGCAACCTGGATTGACCATATCTAGACCCACAGCTGGATGAGTCATAAGGGTGGACACACTTGGGGCTGAGAGGTTGGGTGAGGTTGGGTGAGCAAACACAGACCCTTTAAAGTAATACTGCGTGGTACCCATCCCATGGGTCCCAAATCTCCAGGTTCAAGGGCATCTTCCTACATCGAAAACATACATGAGAAACCCAGAAGATGGTACACCGTGTGATTTTGAAAGGTTTCTAAAACGCACCTCATTTCTCATCTCCTTGTGCTCGGGTTCGCCATTCCAGGTACGTTACTAGCAATCTCCCTACTTGGAGAATCAGCACCTTTAACCTCCTGTTCCCTACAGGTTGCAATTTGTCCTGAGGATGAACGGGAAGAGGGGCAACCAATGAGAGACTAGATCTAGGTGTTGGGACAGGCACAGGTCACTCTATTTTCCCATCAGGAAGAAGAATTAACCACAGGCTCAGCCTGCCGCCCAGAAGCAGAATAGGGCCTGAGGCAATCCCGCGCTCTTACGGCCAGCTCGCAAAAAAGCGAGTTGAAAAATGGAGCCCAGGGACACTGCCATTCACAAACCCGCAGAGTTATAAATGATAACTCTCGTCCACAAATATATTGAGGGAAGGCAACGAAGAGGATTTGAAAGCAAGGCAGAATTGCAGGAAACTGGTTTCAGGAGGTAGATTCGAATCGCCTTTAAAGCACATTAAAAGTCGCAAAACGTCGACAATGATGCCCTTGGCCAAAAAGGGCGTATGCGTTTTTTCCTGAATATATTCAGGAAAAAACGCATACGCCCTTTTTGGCCAACCAAGCAACCTGGAAAGGCAAATCAGCGCTACAAAGTAGTCTCGCTTCCCATCGGTCAAAAGGGCCATGCTGCAAAAAGTGTCAAAACCAGAAATGCAGGATAGGCCATGGAGAAATGGCAGCCTTGCTACGCTGAGGGGCGGGATGTAAATTGCCAACAGCCACTCTGGAGAAGTGTACGGTGTGTCCTGAAACATCTAAAACACACAGCTTAGGGAGCATAGGGCACGTCCACTCATGGGCGTATAAATTGGGAAAACTAAAAATCAGCAAGACACAGGCACCCCAAAGTTTAGGGCTGCTCTGTTGACAAGAACCTCCACTTCATGACACCTTAAATATCCCAGGAACGAGAAAAATGGATAAAGAAGTTGTGGTCCTTATGTACAATGGAATATCACTCAGACATGAAATCAATATCATAAGGCTAGAAGAAGCAAGATGAGTGGACTTAGGTACGATGATTCTACGTGAAATAAGTAACACAGAAAAAGACACTTATCATAAGCTATCACTTATAGAGGGAATGTAAAAACCGCTACACTTGAACTGAGTTACAAAACAGAACAGAGTCACACGTTTAGAAAACACACTATGGCTGCTTAACGGGAAAGGTGAGGTGGGGTGATGCATAAAACAAGGGTTTCAAATTCGCTCAGATACCGTTCCATACACCCAATATGTAATAGAAAAGACCGACTCATTGCTCAGTGAACTGGACTCAACACCCCCTATTCACCGCACAAGAATATATGTGACTAGTAAGAATCTTAAAACCTATGTATTGATATCTGTCTGGAAGTGAGTCAAGTGGGTGTAAAGCCGCATAAACACAGCCGTGAAAAGCAGCTAAACCCCATTATAAAAATAAATTACTTTTAAAAACCCGTAAAACAAAGACAGTGAAAGAGAGAGAAATTCTTACAAAATTCGTTCAGAGGCTGTGATGCAACCTGGATTGACCATATCTAGACCCACAGCTGGATGAGTCATAAGGGTGGACACACTTGGGGCTGAGAGGTTGGGTGAGGTTGGGTGAGCAAACACAGACCCTTTAAAGTAATACTGCGTGGTACCCATCCCATGGGTCCCAAATCTCCAGGTTCAAGGGCATCTTCCTACATCGAAAACATACATGAGAAACCCAGAAGATGGTACACCGTGTGATTTTGAAAGGTTTCTAAAACGCACCTCATTTCTCATCTCCTTGTGCTCGGGTTCGCCATTCCAGGTACTTTACTAGCAATCTCCCTACTTGGAGAATCAGCACCTTTAACCTCCTGTTCCCTACAGGTTGCAATTTGTCCTGAGGATGAACGGGAAGAGGGGCAACCAATGAGAGACTAGATCTAGGTGTTGGGACAGGCACAGGTCACTCTATTTTCCCATCAGGAAGAAGAATTAACCACAGGCTCAGCCTGCCGCCCAGAAGCAGAATAGGGCCTGAGGCAATCCCGCGCTCTTGCGGCCAGCTCCCAAAAAAGCGAGTTGCAAAATGGAGCCCAGGGACACTGCCTTTCACAAACCCGCAGAGTTATAAATGATAACTCTCGTCCACAAATATATTGAGGGAAGGCAATGAAGAGGATTTGAAAGCAAGGCAGAATTGCAGGAAACAGGTTTCAGGAGGTAGATACGAATCGCCTTTAAAGCACATGAAAAGTCGCAAAACGTCGACAATGATGCCCTTGGCCAAAAAGGGCGTATGCGTTTTTTCCTGAATATATTCAGGAAAAAACGCATACACCCTTTTTGGCCAACCAAGCAACCTGGAAAGGCAAATCAGCGCTACAAAGTAGTCTCGCTTCCCATCGGTCAAAAGGGCCATGCTGCAAAAAGTGTCAAAACCAGAAATGCAGGATAGGCCATGGAGAAATGGCAGCCTTGCTACGCTGAGGGGCGGGATGTAAATTGCCAACAGCCACTCTGGAGAAGTGTACGGTGTGTCCTGAAACATCTAAAACACACAGCTTAGGGAGCATAGGGCACGTCCACTCATGGGCGTATAAATTGGGAAAACTAAAAATCAGCAAGACACAGGCACCCCAAAGTTTAGGGCTGCTCTGTTGACAAGAACCTCCACTTCATGACACCATAAATATCCCAGGAAAGAGAAAAATGGATAAAGAAGTTGTGGTCCTTATGTACAATGGAATATCACGCAGACATGAAATCAATGTCATAAGGCTAGTAGAAGAAAGATGAGTGGATTTAGGAACGACGATTCTAAGTGAAATAAGTCACACAGAAAAAGACACTTATCATAAGCTATCACTTATAGAGGGAATGTAAAAACCGCTACACTTGAACTGAGTTACAAAACAGAACAGAGTCACACGTTTAGAAAACACACTATGGCTGCTTAACGGGAAAGGTGAGGTGGGGTGATGCATAAAACAAGGGTTTCAAATTCGCTCAGCTACCGTTCCATACACCCAATATGTAATAGAAAAGACCGACTCATTGCTCAGTGAACTGGACTCAACACCCCCTATTCACCGCACAAGAATATATGTGACTAGTAAGAATCTTAAAACCTATGTATGGATATCTGTCTGGAAGTGAGTCAAGTGGGTGTAAAGCCGCATAAACACAGCCGTGAAAAGCAGCTAAACCCCATTATAAAAATAAATTACTTTTAAAAACCCGTAAAACAAAGACAGTGAAAGAGAGAGAAATTCTTACAAAATTCGTTCAGAGGCTGTGATGCAACCTGGATTGACCATATCTAGACCCACAGCTGGATGAGTCATAAGGATGGACACACTTGGGGCTAAGAGGTTGGGTGAGGTTGGGTGAGCAAACAGAGACCCTTTAAAGTAATACTGCGTGGTACCCATCCCATGGGTCCCAAATCTCCAGGTTCAAGGGCATCTTCCTACATCGAAAACATACATGAGAAACCCAGAAGATGGTACACCGTGTGATTTTGAAAGGTTTCTAAAACGCACCTCATTTCTCATCTCCTTGTGCTCGGGTTCGCCATTCCAGGTACTTTACTAGCAATCTCCCTACTTGGAGAATCAGCACCTTTAACCTCCTGTTCCCTACAGGTTGCAATTTGTCCTGAGGATGAACGGGAAGAGGGGCAACCAATGAGAGACTAGATCTAGGTGTTGGGACAGGCACAGGTCACTCTATTTTCCCATCAGGAAGAAGAATTAACCACAGGCTCAGCCTGCCGCCCAGAAGCAGAATAGGGCCTGAGGCAATCCCGCGCTCTTGCGGCCAGCTCCCAAAAAAGCGAGTTGCAAAATGGAGCCCAGGGACACTGCCTTTCACAAACCCGCAGAGTTATAAATGATAACTCTCGTCCACAAATATATTGAGGGAAGGCAATGAAGAGGATTTGAAAGCAAGGCAGAATTGCAGGAAACAGGTTTCAGGAGGTAGATTCGAATCGCCTTTAAAGCACATGAAAAGTCGCAAAACGTCGACAATGATGCCCTTGGCCAAAAAGGGCGTATGCGTTTTTTCCTGAATATATTCAGGAAAAAACGCATACGCCCTTTTTGGCCAACCAAGCAACCTGGAAAGGCAAATCAGCGCTACAAAGTAGTCTCGCTTCCCATCGGTCAAAAGGGCCATGCTGCAAAAAGTGTCAAAACCAGAAATGCAGGATAGGCCATGGAGAAATGGCAGCCTTGCTACGCTGAGGGGCGGGATGTAAATTGCCAACAGCCACTCTGGAGAAGTGTACGGTGTGTCCTGAAACATCTAAAACACACAGCTTAGGGAGCATAGGGCACGTCCACTCATGGGCGTATAAATTGGGAAAACTAAAAATCAGCAAGACACAGGCACCCCAAAGTTTAGGGCTGCTCTGTTGACAAGAACCTCCACTTCATGACACCTTAAATATCCCAGGAACGAGAAAAATGGATAAAGAAGTTGTGGTCCTTATGTACAATGGAATATCACGCAGACATGAAATCAATATCATAAGGCTAGAAGAAGCAAGATGAGTGGACTTAGGTACGATGATTCTACGTGAAATAAGTAACACAGAAAAAGACACTTATCATAAGCTATCACTTATAGAGGGAATGTAAAAACCGCTACACTTGAACTGAGTTACAAAACAGAACAGAGTCACACGTTTAGAAAACACACTATGGCTGCTTAACGGGAAAGGTGAGGTGGGGTGATGCATAAAACAAGGGTTTCAAATTCGCTCACATACCGTTCCATACACCCAATATGTAATAGAAAAGACCGACTCATTGCTCAGTGAACTGGACTCAACACCCCCTATTCACCGCACAAGAATATATGTGACTAGTAAGAATCTTAAAACCTATGTATTGATATCTGTCTGGAAGTGAGTCAAGTGGGTGTAAAGCCGCATAAACACAGCCGTGAAAAGCAGCTAAACCCCATTATAAAAATAAATTACTTTTAAAAACCCGTAAAACAAAGACAGTGAAAGAGAGAGAAATTCTTACAAAATTCGTTCAGAGGCTGTGATGCAACCTGGATTGACCATATCTAGACCCACAGCTGGATGAGTCATAAGGGTGGACACACTTGGGGCTGAGAGGTTGGGTGAGGTTGGGTGAGCAAACACAGACCCTTTAAAGTAATACTGCGTGGTACCCATCCCATGGGTCCCAAATCTCCAGGTTCAAGGGCATCTTCCTACATCGAAAACATACATGAGAAACCCAGAAGATGGTACACCGTGTGATTTTGAAAGGTTTCTAAAACGCACCTCATTTCTCATCTCCTTGTGCTCGGGTTCGCCATTCCAGGTACTTTACTAGCAATCTCCCTACTTGGAGAATCAGCACCTTTAACCTCCTGTTCCCTACAGGTTGCAATTTGTCCTGAGGATGAACGGGAAGAGGGGCAACCAATGAGAGACTAGATCTAGGTGTTGGGACAGGCACAGGTCACTCTATTTTCCCATCAGGAAGAAGAATTAACCACAGGCTCAGCCTGCCGCCCAGAAGCAGAATAGGGCCTGAGGCAATCCCGCGCTCTTGCGGCCAGCTCCCAAAAAAGCGAGTTGCAAAATGGAGCCCAGGGACACTGCCTTTCACAAACCCGCAGAGTTATAAATGATAACTCTCGTCCACAAATATATTGAGGGAAGGCAATGAAGAGGATTTGAAAGCAAGGCAGAATTGCAGGAAACAGGTTTCAGGAGGTAGATTCGAATCGCCTTTAAAGCACATGAAAAGTCGCAAAACGTCGACAATGATGCCCTTGGCCAAAAAGGGCGTATGCGTTTTTTCCTGAATATATTCAGGAAAAAACGCATACGCCCTTTTTGGCCAACCAAGCAACCTGGAAAGGCAAATCAGCGCTACAAAGTAGTCTCGCTTCCCATCGGTCAAAAGGGCCATGCTGCAAAAAGTGTCAAAACCAGAAATGCAGGATAGGCCATGGAGAAATGGCAGCCTTGCTACGCTGAGGGGCGGGATGTAAATTGCCAACAGCCACTCTGGAGAAGTGTACGGTGTGTCCTGAAACATCTAAAACACACAGCTTAGGGAGCATAGGGCACGTCCACTCATGGGCGTATAAATTGGGAAAACTAAAAATCAGCAAGACACAGGCACCCCAAAGTTTAGGGCTGCTCTGTTGACAAGAACCTCCACTTCATGACACCTTAAATATCCCAGGAAAGAGAAAAATGGATAAAGAAGTTGTGGTCCTTATGTACAATGGAATATCACGCAGACATGAAATCAATATCATAAGGCTAGAAGAAGCAAGATGAGTGGACTTAGGTACGATGATTCTAAGTGAAATAAGTAACACAGAAAAAGACACTTATCATAAGCTATCACTTATAGAGGGAATGTAAAAACCGCTACACTTGAACTGAGTTACAAAACAGAACAGAGTCACACGTTTAGAAAACACACTATGGCTGCTTAACGGGAAAGGTGAGGTGGGGTGATGCATAAAACAAGGGTTTCAAATTCGCTCAGATACCGTTCCATACACCCAATATGTAATAGAAAAGACCGACTCATTGCTCAGTGAACTGGACTCAACACCCCCTATTCACCGCACAAGAATATATGTGACTAGTAAGAATCTTAAAACCTATGTATTGATATCTGTCTGGAAGTGAGTCAAGTGGGTGTAAAGCCGCATAAACACAGCCGTGAAAAGCAGCTAAACCCCATTATAAAAATAAATTACTTTTAAAAACCCGTAAAACAAAGACAGTGAAAGAGAGAGAAATTCTTACAAAATTCGTTCAGAGGCTGTGATGCAACCTGGATTGACCATATCTAGACCCACAGCTGGATGAGTCATAAGGGTGGACACACTTGGGGCTGAGAGGTTGGGTGAGGTTGGGTGAGCAAACACAGACCCTTTAAAGTAATACTGCGTGGTACCCATCCCATGGGTCCCAAATCTCCAGGTTCAAGGGCATCTTCCTACATCGAAAACATACATGAGAAACCCAGAAGATGGTACACCGTGTGATTTTGAAAGGTTTCTAAAACGCACCTCATTTCTCATCTCCTTGTGCTCGGGTTCGCCATTCCAGGTACTTTACTAGCAATCTCCCTACTTGGAGAATCAGCACCTTTAACCTCCTGTTCCCTACAGGTTGCAATTTGTCCTGAGGATGAACGGGAAGAGGGGCAACCAATGAGAGACTAGATCTAGGTGTTGGGACAGGCACAGGTCACTCTATTTTCCCATCAGGAAGAAGAATTAACCACAGGCTCAGCCTGCCGCCCAGAAGCAGAATAGGGCCTGAGGCAATCCCGCGCTCTTGCGGCCAGCTCCCAAAAAAGCGAGTTGCAAAATGGAGCCCAGGGACACTGCCTTTCACAAACCCGCAGAGTTATAAATGATAACTCTCGTCCACAAATATATTGAGGGAAGGCAACGAAGAGGATTTGAAAGCAAGGCAGAATTGCAGGAAACAGGTTTCAGGAGGTAGATTCGAATCGCCTTTAAAGCACATGAAAAGTCGCAAAACGTCGACAATGATGCCCTTGGCCAAAAAGGGCGTATGCGTTTTTTCCTGAATATATTCAGGAAAAAACGCATACGCACTTTTTGGCCAACCAAGCAACCTGGAAAGGCAAATCAGCGCTACAAAGTAGTCTCGCTTCCCATCGGTCAAAAGGGCCATGCTGCAAAAAGTGTCAAAACCAGAAATGCAGGACAGGCCATGGAGAAATGGCAGCCTTGCTACGCTGATGGGCGGGATGTAAATTGCCAACAGCCACTCTGAAGAAGTGTACGGTGTGTCCTGAAACATCTAAAACACACAGCTTAGGGAGCATAGGGCACGTCCTCTCATGGGCGTATAAATTGGGAAAACTAAAAATCAGCAAGACACAGGCACCCCAAAGTTTAGGGCTGCTCTGTTGACAAGAACCTCCACTTCATGACACCTTAAATATCCCAGGAAAGAGAAAAATGGATAAAGAAGTTGTGGTCCTTATGTACAATGGAATATTACGCAGACATGAAATCAATATCATAAGGCTAGAAGAAGCAAGATGAGTGGACTTAGGTACGATGATTCTAAGTGAAATAAGTCACACAGAAAAAGACACTTATCATAAGCTATCACTTATAGAGGGAATGTAAAAACCGCTACACTTGAACTGAGTTACAAAACAGAACAGAGTCACACGTTTAGAAAACACACTATGGCTGCTTAACGGGAAAGGTGAGGTGGGGTGATGCATAAAACAAGGGTTTCAAATTCGCTCACATACCGTTCCATACACCCAATATGTAATAGAAAAGACCGACTCCTTGCTCAGTGAACTGGACTCAACACCCCCTATACACCACACAAGAATATATGTGACTAGTAAGAATCTTAAAACCTATGTATTGATATCTGTCTGGAAGTGAGTCAAGTGGGTGTAAAGCCGCATAAACACAGCCGTGAAAAGCAGCTAAACCCCATTATAAAAATAAATTACTTTTAAAAACCCGTAAAACAAAGACAGTGAAAGAGAGAGAAATTCTTACAAAATTCGTTAAGAGGCTGTGATGCAACCTGGATTGAACATATCTAGACCCACAGCTGGATGAGACATAAGGGTGGACACACTTGGGGCTGAGAGGTTGGGTGAGGTTGGGTGAGCAAACACAGACCCTTTAAAGTAATACTGCGTGGTACCCATCCCATGGGTCCCAAATCTCCAGGTTCAAGGGCATCTTCCTACATCGAAAACATGCATGAGAAACCCAGAAGATGGTACACCGTGTGATTTTGAAAGGTTTCTAAAACGCACCTCATTTCTCATCTCCTTGTGCTCGGGTTCGCCATTCCAGGTACGTTACTAGCAATCTCCCTACTTGGAGAATCAGCACCTTTAACCTCCTGTTCCCTACAGGTTGCAATTTGTCCTGAGGATGAACGGGAAGAGTGGCAACCAATGAGAGACTAGATCTAGGTGTTGGGACAGGCACAGGTCACTCTATTTTCCCATCAGGAAGAAGAATTAACCACAGGCTCAGCCTGCCGCCCAGAAGCAGAATAGGGCCTGAGGCAATCCCGCGCTCTTACGGCCAGCTCCCAAAAAAGCGAGTTAAAAAATGGAGCCCAGGGACACTGCCATTCACAAACCCGCAGAGTTATAAATGATAACTCTCGTCCACAAATATATTGAGGGAAGGCAACGAAGAGGATTTGAAAGCAAGGCAGAATTGCAGGAAACAGGTTTCAGGAGGTAGATTCGAATCGCCTTTAAAGCACATGAAAAGTCGCAAAACGTCGACAATGATGCCCTTGGCCAAAAAGGGCGTATGCGTTTTTTCCTGAATATATTCAGGAAAAAACGCATACGCACTTTTTGGCCAACCAAGCAACCTGGAAAGGCAAATCAGCGCTACAAAGTAGTCTCGCTTCCCATCGGTCAAAAGGGCCATGCTGCAAAAAGTGTCAAAACCAGAAATGCAGGATAGGCCATGGAGAAATGGCAGCCTTGCTACGCTGAGGGGCGGGATGTAAATTGCCAACAGCCACTCTGGAGAAGTGTACGGTGTGTCCTGAAACATCTAAAACACACAGCTTAGGGAGCATAGGGCACGTCCACTCATGGGCGTATAAATTGGGAAAACTAAAAATCAGCAAGACACAGGCACCCCAAAGTTTAGGGCTGCTCTGTTGACAAGAACCTCCACTTCATGACACCTTAAATATCCCAGGAACGAGAAAAATGGATAAAGAAGTTGTGGTCCTTATGTACAATGGAATATCACTCAGACATGAAATCAATATCATAAGGCTAGAAGAAGCAAGATGAGTGGACTTAGGTACGATGATTCTACGTGAAATAAGTAACACAGAAAAAGACACTTATCATAAGCTATCACTTATAGAGGGAATGTAAAAACCGCTACACTTGAACTGAGTTACAAAACAGAACAGAGTCACACGTTTAGAAAACACACTATGGCTGCTTAACGGGAAAGGTGAGGTGGGGTGATGCATAAAACAAGGGTTTCAAATTCGCTCACATACCGTTCCATACACCCAATATGTAATAGAAAAGACCGACTCATTGCTCAGTGAACTGGACTCAACACCCCCTATTCACCGCACAAGAATATATGTGACTAGTAAGAATCTTAAAACCTATGTATTGATATCTGTCTGGAAGTGAGTCAAGTGGGTGTAAATCCGCATAAACACAGCCGTGAAAAGCAGCTAAACCCCATTATAAAAATAAATTACTTTTAAAAACCCGTAAAACAAAGACAGTGAAAGAGAGAGAAATTCTTACAAAATTCGTTCAGAGGCTGTGATGCAACCTGGATTGACCATATCTAGACCCACAGCTGGATGAGTCATAAGGGTGGACACACTTGGGGCTGAGAGGTTGGGTGAGGTTGGGTGAGCAAACACAGACCCTTTAAAGTAATACTGCGTGGTACCCATCCCATGGGTCCCAAATCTCCAGGTTCAAGGGCATCTTCCTACATCGAAAACATACATGAGAAACCCAGAAGATGGTACACCGTGTGATTTTGAAAGGTTTCTAAAACGCACCTCATTTCTCATCTCCTTGTGCTCGGGTTCGCCATTCCAGGTACTTTACTAGCAATCTCCCTACTTGGAGAATCAGCACCTTTAACCTCCTGTTCCCTACAGGTTGCAATTTGTCCTGAGGATGAACGGGAAGAGGGGCAACCAATGAGAGACTAGATCTAGGTGTTGGGACAGGCACAGGTCACTCTATTTTCCCATCAGGAAGAAGAATTAACCACAGGCTCAGCCTGCCGCCCAGAAGCAGAATAGGGCCTGAGGCAATCCCGCGCTCTTGCGGCCAGCTCCCAAAAAAGCGAGTTGCAAAATGGAGCCCAGGGACACTGCCTTTCACAAACCCGCAGAGTTATAAATGATAACTCTCGTCCACAAATATATTGAGGGAAGGCAACGAAGAGGATTTGAAAGCAAGGCAGAATTGCAGGAAACAGGTTTCAGGAGGTAGATTCGAATCGCCTTTAAAGCACATGAAAGTCGCAAAACGTCGACAATGATGCCCTTGGCCAAAAAGGGTGTATGCGTTTTTTCATGAATATATTCAGGAAAAAACGCATACGCACTTTTTGGCCAACCAAGCAACCTGGAAAGGCAAATCAGCGCTACAAAGTAGTCTCGCTTCCCATCGGTCAAAAGGGCCATGCTGCAAAAAGTGTCAAAACCAGAAATGCAGGACAGGCCATGGAGAAATGGCAGCCTTGCTACGCTGATGGGCGGGATGTAAATTGCCAACAGCCACTCTGAAGAAGTGTACGGTGTGTCCTGAAACATCTAAAACACACAGCTTAGGGAGCATAGGGCACGTCCTCTCATGGGCGTATAAATTGGGAAAACTAAAAATCAGCAAGACACAGGCACCCCAAAGTTTAGGGCTGCTCTGTTGACAAGAACCTCCACTTCATGACACCTTAAATATCCCAGGAAAGAGAAAAATGGATAAAGAAGTTGTGGTCCTTATGTACAATGGAATATTACGCAGACATGAAATCAATATCATAAGGCTAGAAGAAGCAAGATGAGTGGACTTAGGTACGATGATTCTAAGTGAAATAAGTCACACAGAAAAAGACACTTATCATAAGCTATCACTTATAGAGGGAATGTAAAAACCGCTACACTTGAACTGAGTTACAAAACAGAACAGAGTCACACGTTTAGAAAACACACTATGGCTGCTTAACGGGAAAGGTGAGGTGGGGTGATGCATAAAACAAGGGTTTCAAATTCGCTCACATACCGTTCCATACACCCAATATGTAATAGAAAAGACCGACTCCTTGCTCAGTGAACTGGACTCAACACCCCCTATACACCACACAAGAATATATGTGACTAGTAAGAATCTTAAAACCTATGTATTGATATCTGTCTGGAAGTGAGTCAAGTGGGTGTAAAGCCGCATAAACACAGCCGTGAAAAGCAGCTAAACCCCATTATAAAAATAAATTACTTTTAAAAACCCGTAAAACAAAGACAGTGAAAGAGAGAGAAATTCTTACAAAATTCGTTCAGAGGCTGTGATGCAACCTGGATTGAACATATCTAGACCCACAGCTGGATGAGACATAAGGGTGGACACACTTGGGGCTGAGAGGTTGGGTGGGGTTGGGTGAGCAAACACAGACCCTTTAAAGTAATACTGCGTGGTACCCGTCCCATGGGTCCCAAATCTCCAGGTTCAAGGGCATCTTCCTACATCGAAAACATGCATGAGAAACCCAGAAGATGGTACACCGTGTGATTTTGAAAGGTTTCTAAAACGCACCTCATTTCTCATCTCCTTGTGCTCGGGTTCGCCATTCCAGGTACGTTACTAGCAATCTCCCTACTTGGAGAATCAGCACCTTTAACCTCCTGTTCCCTACAGGTTGCAATTTGTCCTGAGGATGAACGGGAAGAGTGGCAACCAATGAGAGACTAGATCTAGGTGTTGGGACAGGCACAGGTCACTCTATTTTCCCATCAGGCAGAAGAATTAACCACAGGCTCAGCCTGCCGCCCAGAAGCAGAATAGGGCCTGAGGCAATCCCGCGCTCTTACGGCCAGTTCCCAAAAAAGCGAGTTGAAAAATGGAGCCCAGGGACACTGCCATTCACAAACCCGCAGAGTTATAAATGATAACTCTCGTCCACAAATATATTGAGGGAAGGCAACGAAGAGGATTTGAAAGCAAGGCAGAATTGCAGGAAACAGGTTTCAGGAGGTAGATTCGAATCGCCTTTAAAGCACATGAAAAGTCGCAAAACGTCGACAATGATGCCCTTGGCCAAAAAGGGCGTATGCGTTTTTTCCTGAATATATTCAGGAAAAAACGCATACGCCCTTTTTGGCCAACCAAGCAACCTGGAAAGGCAAATCAGCGCTACAAAGTAGTCTCGCTTCCCATCGGTCAAAAGGGCCATGCTGCAAAAAGTGTCAAAACCAGAAATGCAGGATAGGCCATGGAGAAATGGCAGCCTTGCTACGCTGAGGGGCGGGATGTAAATTGCCAACAGCCACTCTGGAGAAGTGTACGGTGTGTCCTGAAACGTCTAAAACACACAGCTTAGGGAGCATAGGGCACGTCCACTCATGGGCGTATAAATTGGGAAAATTAAAAATCAGCAAGACACAGGAACCCCAAAGTTTAGGGCTGCTCTGTTGACAAGAACCTCCACTTCATGACACCTTAAATATCCCAGGAACGAGAAAAATGGATAAAGAAGTTGTGGTCCTTATGTACAATGGAATATCACTCAGACATGAAATCAATATCATAAGGCTAGAAGAAGCAAGATGAGTGGACTTAGGTACGATGATTCTACGTGAAATAAGTAACACAGAAAAAGACACTTATCATAAGCTATCACTTATAGAGGGAATGTAAAAACCGCTACACTTGAACTGAGTTACAAAACAGAACAGAGTCACACGTTTAGAAAACACACTATGGCTGCTTAACGGGAAAGGTGAGGTGGGGTGATGCATAAAACAAGGGTTTCAAATTCGCTCAGATACCGTTCCATACACCCAATATGTAATAGAAAAGACCGACTCATTGCTCAGTGAACTGGACTCAACACCCCCTATTCACCGCACAAGAATATATGTGACTAGTAAGAATCTTAAAACCTATGTATTGATATCTGTCTGGAAGTGAGTCAAGTGGGTGTAAAGCCGCATAGACACAGCCGTGAAAAGCAGCTAAACCCCATTATAAAAATAAATTACTTTTAAAAACCCGTAAAACAAAGACAGTGAAAGAGAGAGAAATTCTTACAAAATTCGTTCAGAGGCTGTGATGCAACCTGGATTGACCATATCTAGACCCACAGCTGGATGAGTCATAAGGGTGGACACACTTGGGGCTGAGAGGTTGGGTGAGGTTGGGTGAGCAAACACAGACCCTTTAAAGTAATACTGCGTGGTACCCATCCCATGGGTCCCAAATGTCCAGGTTCAAGGGCATCTTCCTACATCGAAAACATACATGAGAAACCCAGAAGATGGTACACCGTGTGATTTTGAAAGGTTTCTAAAACGCACCTCATTTCTCATCTCCTTGTGCTCGGGTTCGCCATTCCAGGTACTTTACTAGCAATCTCCCTACTTGGAGAATCAGCACCTTTAACCTCCTGTTCCCTACAGGTTGCAATTTGTCCTGAGGATGAACGGGAAGAGGGGCAACCAATGAGAGACTAGATCTAGGTGTTGGGACAGGCACAGGTCACTCTATTTTCCCATCAGGAAGAAGAATTAACCACAGGCTCAGCCTGCCGCCCAGAAGCAGAATAGGGCCTGAGGCAATCCCGCGCTCTTACGGCCAGCTCCCAAAAAAGCGAGTTGAAAAATGGAGCCCAGGGACACTGCCATTCACAAACCCGCAGAGTTATAAATGATAACTCTCGTCCACAAATATATTGAGGGAAGGCAACGAAGAGGATTTGAAAGCAAGGCAGAATTGCAGGAAACAGGTTTCAGGAGGTAGATTCGAATCGCCTTTAAAGCACATGAAAAGTCGCAAAACGTTGACAATGATGCCCTTGGCCAAAAAGGGCGTATGCGTTTTTTCCTGAATATATTCAGGAAAAAACGCATACGCCCTTTTTGGCCAACCAAGCAACCTTGAAAGGCAAATCAGCGCTACAAAGTAGTCTCGCTTCCCATCGGTCAAAAGGGCCATGCTGCAAAAAGTGTCAAAACCAGAAATGCAGGATAGGCCATGGAGAAATGGCAGCCTTGCTACGCTGAGGGGCGGGATGTAAATTGCCAACAGCCACTCTGGAGAAGTGTACGGTGTGTCCTGAAACATCTAAAACACACAGCTTAGGGAGCATAGGGCACGTCCACTCATGGGCGTATAAATTGGGAAAACTAAAAATCAGCAAGACACAGGCACCCCAAAGTTTAGGGCTGCTCTGTTGACAAGAACCTCCACTTCATGACACCATAAATATCCCAGGAAAGAGAAAAATGGATAAAGAAGTTGTGGTCCTTATGTACAATGGAATATCACGCAGACATGAAATCAATATCATAAGGCTAGAAGAAGCAAGATGAGTGGACTTAGGTACGATGATTCTAAGTGAAATAAGTCACACAGAAAAAGACACATATCATAAGCTATCACTTATAGAGGGAATGTAAAAACCGCTACACTTGAACTGAGTTACAAAACAGAACAGAGTCACACGTTTAGAAAACACACTATGGCTGCTTAACGGGAAAGGTGAGGTGGGGTGATGCATAAAACAAGGGTTTCAAATTCGCTCAGATACCGTTCCATACACCCAATATGTAATAGAAAAGACCGACTCATTGCTCAGTGAACTGGACTCAACACCCCCTATTCACCGCACAAGAATATATGTGACTAGTAAGAATCTTAAAACCTATGTATTGATATCTGTCTGGAAGTGAGTCAAGTGGGTGTAAAGCCGCATAAACACAGCCGTGAAAAGCAGCTAAACCCCATTATAAAAATAAATTACTTTTAAAAACCCGTAAAACAAAGACAGTGAAAGAGAGAGAAATTCTTTAAAATTCGTTCAGAGGCTGTGATGCAACCTGGATTGACCATATCTAGACCCACAGCTGGATGAGTCATAAGGGTGGACACACTTGGGGCTGAGAGGTTGGGTGAGGTTGGGTGAGCAAACACAGACCCTTTAAAGTAATACTGCGTGGTACCCATCCCATGGGTCCCAAATCTCCAGGTTCAAGGGCATCTTCCTACATCGAAAACATACATGAGAAACCCAGAAGATGGTACACCGTGTGATTTTGAAAGGTTTCTAAAACGCACCTCATTTCTCATCTCCTTGTGCTCGGGTTCGCCATTCCGAGGTACTTTACTAGCAATCTCCCTACTTGGAGAATCAGCACCTTTAACCTCCTGTTCCCTACAGGTTGCAATTTGTCCTGAGGATGAACGGGAAGAGGGGCAACCAATGAGAGACTAGATCTAGGTGTTGGGACAGGCACAGGTCACTCTATTTTCCCATCAGGAAGAAGAATTAACCACAGGCTCAGCCTGCCGCCCAGAAGCAGAATAGGGCCTGAGGCAATCCCGCGCTCTTGCGGCCAGCTCCCAAAAAAGCGAGTTGCAAAATGGAGCCCAGGGACACTGCCTTTCACAAACCCGCAGTTATAAATGATAACTCTCGTCCACAAATATATTGAGGGAAGGCAATGAAGAGGATTTGAAAGCAAGGCAGAATTGCAGGAAACAGGTTTCAGGAGGTAGATTCGAATCGCCTTTAAAGCACATGAAAAGTCGCAAAACGTCGACAATGATGCCCTTGGCCAAAAAGGGCGTATGCGTTTTTTCCTGAATATATTCAGGAAAAAACGCATACGCCCTTTTTGGCCAACCAAGCAACCTGGAAAGGCAAATCAGCGCTACAAAGTAGTCTCGCTTCCCATCGGTCAAAAGGGCCATGCTGCAAAAAGTGTCAAAACCAGAAATGCAGGACAGGCCATGGAGAAATGGCAGCCTTGCTACGCTGATGGGCGGGATGTAAATTGCCAACAGCCACTATGAAGAAGTGTACGGTGTGTCCTGAAACATCTAAAACACACAGCTTAGGGAGCATAGGGCACGTCCACTCATGGGCGTATAAATTGGGAAAACTAAAAATCAGCAAGACACAGGCACCCCAAAGTTTAGGGCTGCTCTGTTGACAAGAACCTCCACTTCATGACACCTTAAATATCCCAGGAAAGAGAAAAATGGATAAAGAAGTTGTGGTCCTTATGTACAATGGAATATCACGCAGACATGAAATCAATATCATAAGGCTAGAAGAAGCAAGATGAGTGGACTTAGGTACGATGATTCTAAGTGAAATAAGTAACACAGAAAAAGACACTTATCATAAGCTATCACTTATAGAGGGAATGTAAAAACCGCTACACTTGAACTGAGTTACAAAACAGAACAGAGTCACACGTTTAGAAAACACACTATGGCTGCTTAACGGGAAAGGTGAGGTGGGGTGATGCATAAAACAAGGGTTTCAAATTCGCTCAGATACCGTTCCATACACCCAATATGTAATAGAAAAGACCGACTCATTGCTCAGTGAACTGGACTCAACACCCCCTATTCACCGCACAAGAATATATGTGACTAGTAAGAATCTTAAAACCTATGTATTGATATCTGTCTGGAAGTGAGTCAGGTGGGTGTAAAGCCACATAAGCACAGCCGTGAAAAGCAGCTAAACCCCATTATAAAAATAAATTACTTTTAAAAACCCGTAAAACAAAGACAGTGAAAGAGAGAGAAATTCTTACAAAACTCGTTCAGAGGCTGTGATGCAACCTGGATTGACCATATCTAGACCCACAGCTGGATGAGACATAAGGGTGGACACACTTGGGGCTGAGAGGTTGGGTGAGGTTGGGTGAGCAAACACAGACCCTTTAAAGTAATACTGCGTGGTACCCATCCCATGGGTCCCAAATCTCCAGGTTCAAGGGCATCTTCCTACATCGAAAACATGCATGAGAAACCCAGAAGATGGTACACCGTGTGATTTTGAAAGGTTTCTAAAACGCACCTCATTTCTCATCTCCTTGTGCTCGGGTTCGCCATTCCAGGTACGTTACTAGCAATCTCCCTACTTGGAGAATCAGCACCTTTAACCTCCTGTACCCTACAGGTTGCAATTTGTCCTGAGGATGAACGGGAAGAGGGGCAACCAATGAGAGACTAGATCTAGGTGTTGGGACAGGCACAGGTCACTCTATTTTCCCATCAGGAAGAAGAATTAACCACAGGCTCAGCCTGCCGCCCAGAAGCAGAATAGGGCCTGAGGCAATCCCGCGCTCTTACGGCCAGCTCCCAAAAAAGCGAGTTGAAAAATAGAGCCCAGGGACACTGCCATTCACAAACCCGCAGAGTTATAAATGATAACTCTCGTCCACAAATATATTGAGGGAAGGCAACGAAGAGGATTTGAAAGCAAGGCAGAATTGCAGGAAACAGGTTTCAGGAGGTAGATTCGAATCGCATTTAAAGCACATGAAAAGTCGCAAAACGTCGACAATGATGCCCTTGGCCAAAAAGGGCGTATGCGTTTTTTCCTGAATATATTCAGGAAAAAACGCATACGCACTTTTTGGCCAACCAAGCAACCTGGAAAGGCAAATCAGCGCTACAAAGTAGTCTCACTTCCCATCGGTCAAAAGGGCCATGCTGCAAAAAGTGTCAAAACCAGAAATGCAGGATAGGCCATGGAGAAATGGCAGCCTTGCTACGCTGAGGGGCGGGATGTAAATTGCCAACAGCCACTCTGGAGAAGTGTACGGTGTGTCCTGAAACGTCTAAAACACACAGCTTAGGGAGCATAGGGCACATCCACTCATGGGCGTATAAATTGGGAAAACTAAAAATCAGCAAGACACAGGCACCCCAAAGTTTAGGGCTGCTCTGTTGACAAGAACCTCCACTTCATGACACCTTAAATATCCCAGGAAAGAGAAAAATGGATAAAGAAGTTGTGGTCCTTATGTACAATGGAATATCACGCAGACATGAAATCAATATCATAAGGCTAGAAGAAGCAAGATGAGTGGACTTAGGTACGATGATTCTAAGTGAAATAAGTAACACAGAAAAAGACACTTATCATAAGCTATCACTTATAGAGGGAATGTAAAAACCGCTACACTTGAACTGAGTTACAAAACAGAACAGAGTCACACGTTTAGAAAACACACTATGGCTGCTTAACGGGAAAGGTGAGGTGGGGTGATGCATAAAACAAGGGTTTCAAATTGGCTCAGATAGCGTTCCATACACCCAATATGTAATAGAAAAGACCGACTCCTTGCTCAGTGAACTGGACTCAACACCCCCTATTCACCGCACAAGAATATATGTGACTAGTAAGAATCTTAAAACCTATGTATTGATATCTGTCTGTAAGTGAGTCAAGTGGGTGTAAAGCCACATAAGCACAGCCGTGAAAAGCAGCTAAACCCCATTATAAAAATAAATTACTTTTAAAAACCCGTAAAACAAAGACAGTGAAAGAGAGAGAAATTCTTACAAAACTCGTTCAGAGGCTGTGATGCAACCTGGATTGACCATATCTAGACCCACAGCTGGATGAGACATAAGGGTGGACACACTTGGGGCTGAGAGGTTGGGTGAGGTTGGGTGAGCAAACACAGACCCTTTAAAGTAATACTGCGTGGTACCCATCCCATGGGTCCCAAATCTCCAGGTTCAAGGCATCTTCCTACATCGAAAACATGCATGAGAAACCCAGAAGATGGTACACCGTGTGATTTTGAAAGGTTTCTAAAACGCACCTCATTTCTCATCTCCTTGTGCTCGGGTTCGCCATTCCAGGTACGTTACTAGCAATCTCCCTACTTGGAGAATCAGCACCTTTAACCTCCTGTTCCCTACAGGTTGCAATTTGTCCTGAGGATGAACGGGAAGAGGGGCAACCAATGAGAGACTAGATCTAGGTGTTGGGACAGGCACAGGTCACTCTATTTTCCCATCAGGAAGAAGAATTAACCACAGGCTCAGCCTGCCGCCCAGAAGCAGAATAGGGCCTGAGGCAATCCCGCGCTCTTACGGCCAGCTCCCAAAAAAGCGAGTTGAAAAATGGAGCCCAGGGACACTGCCATTCACAAACCCGCAGAGTTATAAATGATAACTCTCGTCCACAAATATATTGAGGGAAGGCAACGAAGAGGATTTGAAAGCAAGGCAGAATTGCAGGAAACAGGTTTCAGGAGGTAGATTCGAATCGCCTTTAAAGCACATGAAAAGTCGCAAAACGTCGACAATGATGCCCTTGGCCAAAAAGGGCGTATGCGTTTTTTCCTGAATATATTCAGCAAAAAACGCATACGCCCTTTTTGGCCAACCAAGCAACCTGGAAAGGCAAATCAGCGCTACAAAGTAGTCTCGCTTCCCATCGGTCAAAAGGGCCATGCTGCAAAAAGTGTCAAAACCAGAAATGCAGGATAGGCCATGGAGAAATGGCAGCCTTGCTACGCTGAGGGGCGGGATGTAAATTGCCAACAGCCACTCTGGAGAAGTGTACGGTGTGTCCTGAAACATCTAAAACACACAGCTTAGGGAGCATAGGGCACGTCCACTCATGGGCGTATAAATTGGGAAAACTAAAAATCAGCAAGACACAGGCACCCCAAAGTTTAGGGCTGCTCTGTTGACAAGAACCTCCACTTCATGACACCTTAAATATCCCAGGAAAGAGAAAAATGGATAAAGAAGTTGTGGTCCTTATGTACAATGGAATATCACGCAGACATGAAATCAATATCATAAGGCTAGAAGAAGCAAGATGAGTGGACTTATGTACGATGATTCTAAGTGAAATAAGTAACACAGAAAAAGACACTTATCATAAGCTATCACTTATAGAGGGAATGTAAAAACCGCTACACTTGAACTGAGTTACAAAACAGAACAGAGTCACACGTTTAGAAAACACACTATGGCTGCTTAACGGGAAAGGTGAGGTGGGGTGATGCATAAAACAAGGGTTTCAAATTCGCTCACATACCGTTCCATACACCCAATATGTAATAGACAAGACCTACTCCTTGCTCAGTGACCTGGACACAACACCCCCTATTCACCGCACAAGAATATATCTGACTAGTAAGAATCGTAAAACCTATGTATTGATATCTCTCTGGAAGTGAGTCAAGTGGGTGTAAAGCCGCATCAACACAGCCGTGAAAGGCCGCTAAACACCATTATAAAAATAAATTACTTTTAAAAACCCGTAAAACAAAGACAGTGAAAGAGAGAGAAATTCTTCCAAAATTCGGTCAGGGGCTGTGATGCAACCTGGATTGACCATATCTAGACACACAGCTGGATGAGACATAAGGGTGGACACTCTTGGGGCTGAGAGGTTGGGTGAGGTTGGGTGAGCAAACGCACAACCTTTAAAGTAATACTGCGTGGTACGCATCCCATGGGTCCCAAATCTCCAGGTTCAAGGGCATCTTCCTCCATCGAAAACATACATGAGAAACCCAGAAGATGGTACACCGTGTGATTTTGAAAGGTTTCTAAAACGCACCTCATTTCTCATCTCCTTGTGCTCGGGTTCGCCATTCCAGGTACTTTACTAGCAATCTCCCTACTTGGAGAATCAGCACCTTTAACCTCCTGTTCCCTACAGGTTGCAATTTGTCCTGAGGATGAACGGGAAGAGGGGCAACCAATGAGAGACTAGATCTAGGTGTTGGGACAGGCACAGGTCACTCTATTTTCCCATCAGGAAGAAGAATTAACCACAGGCTCAGCCTGCCGCCCAGAAGCAGAATAGGGCCTGAGGCAATCCCGCGCTCTTGCGGCCAGCTCCCAAAAAAGCGAGTTGCAAAATGGAGCCCAGGGACACTGCCTTTCACAAACCCGCAGAGTTATAAATGATAACTCTCGTCCACAAATATATTGAGGGAAGGCAATGAAGAGGATTTGAAAGCAAGGCAGAATTGCAGGAAACAGGTTTCAGGAGGTAGATTCGAATCGCCTTTAAAGCACATGAAAAGTCGCAAAACGTCGACAATGATGCCCTTGGCCAAAAAGGGCGTATGCGTTTTTTCCTGAATATATTCAGGAAAAAACGCATACGCCCTTTTTGGCCAACCAAGCAACCTGGAAAGGCAAATCAGCGCTACAAAGTAGTCTCGCTTCCCATCGGTCAAAAGGGCCATGCTGCAAAAAGTGTCAAAACCAGAAATGCAGGATAGGCCATGGAGAAATGGCAGCCTTGCTACGCTGAGGGGCGGGATGTAAATTGCCAACAGCCACTCTGGAGAAGTGTACGGTGTGTCCTGAAACATCTAAAACACACAGCTTAGGGAGCATAGGGCACGTCCACTCATGGGCGTATAAATTGGGAAAACTAAAAATCAGCAAGACACAGGCACCCCAAAGTTTAGGGCTGCTCTGTTGACAAGAACCTCCACTTCATGACACCTTAAATATCCCAGGAAAGAGAAAAATGGATAAAGAAGTTGTGGTCCTTATGTACAATGGAATATCACGCAGACATGAAATCAATATCATAAGGCTAGAAGAAGCAAGATGAGTGGACTTAGGTACGATGATTCTAAGTGAAATAAGTAACACAGAAAAAGACACTTATCATAAGCTATCACTTATAGAGGGAATGTAAAAACCGCTACACTTGAACTGAGTTACAAAACAGAACAGAGTCACACGTTTAGAAAACACACTATGGCTGCTTAACGGGAAAGGTGAGGTGGGGTGATGCATAAAACAAGGGTTTCAAATTCGCTCAGATACCGTTCCATACACCCAATATGTAATAGAAAAGACCGACTCATTGCTCAGTGAACTGGACTCAACACCCCCTATTCACCGCACAAGAATATATGTGACTAGTAAGAATCTTAAAACCTATGTATTGATATCTGTCTGGAAGTGAGTCAAGTGGGTGTAAAGCCGCATAAACACAGCCGTGAAAAGCAGCTAAACCCCATTATAAAAATAAATTACTTTTAAAAACCCGTAAAACAAAGACAGTGAAAGAGAGAGAAATTCTTACAAAATTCGTTCAGAGGCTGTGATGCAACCTGGATTGACCATATCTAGACCCACAGCTGGATGAGTCATAAGGGTGGACACACTTGGGGCTGAGAGGTTGGGTGAGGTTGGGTGAGCAAACACAGACCCTTTAAAGTAATACTGCGTGGTACCCATCCCATGGGTCCCAAATCTCCAGGTTCAAGGGCATCTTCCTACATCGAAAACATACATGAGAAACCCAGAAGATGGTACACCGTGTGATTTTGAAAGGTTTCTAAAACGCACCTCATTTCTCATCTCCTTGTGCTCGGGTTCGCCATTCCAGGTACTTTACTAGCAATCTCCCTACTTGGAGAATCAGCACCTTTAACCTCCTGTTCCCTACAGGTTGCAATTTGTCCTGAGGATGAACGGGAAGAGGGGCAACCAATGAGAGACTAGATCTAGGTGTTGGGACAGGCACAGGTCACTCTATTTTCCCATCAGGAAGAAGAATTAACCACAGGCTCAGCCTGCCGCCCAGAAGCAGAATAGGGCCTGAGGCAATCCCGCGCTCTTGCGGCCAGCTCCCAAAAAAGCGAGTTGCAAAATGGAGCCCAGGGACACTGCCTTTCACAAACCCGCAGAGTTATAAATGATAACTCTCGTCCACAAATATATTGAGGGAAGGCAACGAAGAGGATTTGAAAGCAAGGCAGAATTGCAGGAAACAGGTTTCAGGAGGTAGATTCGAATCGCCTTTAAAGCACATGAAAAGTCGCAAAACGTCGACAATGATGCCCTTGGCCAAAAAGGGCGTATGCGTTTTTTCCTGAATATATTCAGGAAAAAACGCATACGCACTTTTTGGCCAACCAAGCAACCTGGAAAGGCAAATCAGCGCTACAAAGTAGTCTCGCTTCCCATCGGTCAAAAGGGCCATGCTGCAAAAAGTGTCAAAACCAGAAATGCAGGACAGGCCATGGAGAAATGGCAGCCTTGCTACGCTGATGGGCGGGATGTAAATTGCCAACAGCCACTCTGAAGAAGTGTACGGTGTGTCCTGAAACATCTAAAACACACAGCTTAGGGAGCATAGGGCACGTCCTCTCATGGGCGTATAAATTGGGAAAACTAAAAATCAGCAAGACACAGGCACCCCAAAGTTTAGGGCTGCTCTGTTGACAAGAACCTCCACTTCATGACACCTTAAATATCCCAGGAAAGAGAAAAATGGATAAAGAAGTTGTGGTCCTTATGTACAATGGAATATTACGCAGACATGAAATCAATATCATAAGGCTAGAAGAAGCAAGATGAGTGGACTTAGGTACGATGATTCTAAGTGAAATAAGTCACACAGAAAAAGACACTTATCATAAGCTATCACTTATAGAGGGAATGTAAAAACCGCTACACTTGAACTGAGTTACAAAACAGAACAGAGTCACACGTTTAGAAAACACACTATGGCTGCTTAACGGGAAAGGTGAGGTGGGGTGATGCATAAAACAAGGGTTTCAAATTCGCTCACATACCGTTCCATACACCCAATATGTAATAGAAAAGACCGACTCCTTGCTCAGTGAACTGGACTCAACACCCCCTATACACCACACAAGAATATATGTGACTAGTAAGAATCTTAAAACCTATGTATTGATATCTGTCTGGAAGTGAGTCAAGTGGGTGTAAAGCCGCATAAACACAGCCGTGAAAAGCAGCTAAACCCCATTATAAAAATAAATTACTTTTAAAAACCCGTAAAACAAAGACAGTGAAAGAGAGAGAAATTCTTACAAAATTCGTTAAGAGGCTGTGATGCAACCTGGATTGAACATATCTAGACCCACAGCTGGATGAGACATAAGGGTGGACACACTTGGGGCTGAGAGGTTGGGTGAGGTTGGGTGAGCAAACACAGACCCTTTAAAGTAATACTGCGTGGTACCCATCCCATGGGTCCCAAATCTCCAGGTTCAAGGGCATCTTCCTACATCGAAAACATGCATGAGAAACCCAGAAGATGGTACACCGTGTGATTTTGAAAGGTTTCTAAAACGCACCTCATTTCTCATCTCCTTGTGCTCGGGTTCGCCATTCCAGGTACGTTACTAGCAATCTCCCTACTTGGAGAATCAGCACCTTTAACCTCCTGTTCCCTACAGGTTGCAATTTGTCCTGAGGATGAACGGGAAGAGTGGCAACCAATGAGAGACTAGATCTAGGTGTTGGGACAGGCACAGGTCACTCTATTTTCCCATCAGGAAGAAGAATTAACCACAGGCTCAGCCTGCCGCCCAGAAGCAGAATAGGGCCTGAGGCAATCCCGCGCTCTTACGGCCAGCTCCCAAAAAAGCGAGTTAAAAAATGGAGCCCAGGGACACTGCCATTCACAAACCCGCAGAGTTATAAATGATAACTCTCGTCCACAAATATATTGAGGGAAGGCAACGAAGAGGATTTGAAAGCAAGGCAGAATTGCAGGAAACAGGTTTCAGGAGGTAGATTCGAATCGCCTTTAAAGCACATGAAAAGTCGCAAAACGTCGACAATGATGCCCTTGGCCAAAAAGGGCGTATGCGTTTTTTCCTGAATATATTCAGGAAAAAACGCATACGCCCTTTTTGGCCAACCAAGCAACCTGGAAAGGCAAATCAGCGCTACAAAGTAGTCTCGCTTCCCATCGGTCAAAAGGGCCATGCTGCAAAAAGTGTCAAAACCAGAAATGCAGGATAGGCCATGGAGAAATGGCAGCCTTGCTACGCTGAGGGGCGGGATGTAAATTGCCAACAGCCACTCTGGAGAAGTGTACGGTGTGTCCTGAAACATCTAAAACACACAGCTTAGGGAGCATAGGGCACGTCCACTCATGGGCGTATAAATTGGGAAAACTAAAAATCAGCAAGACACAGGCACCCCAAAGTTTAGGGCTGCTCTGTTGACAAGAACCTCCACTTCATGACACCTTAAATATCCCAGGAACGAGAAAAATGGATAAAGAAGTTGTGGTCCTTATGTACAATGGAATATCACTCAGACATGAAATCAATATCATAAGGCTAGAAGAAGCAAGATGAGTGGACTTAGGTACGATGATTCTACGTGAAATAAGTAACACAGAAAAAGACACTTATCATAAGCTATCACTTATAGAGGGAATGTAAAAACCGCTACACTTGAACTGAGTTACAAAACAGAACAGAGTCACACGTTTAGAAAACACACTATGGCTGCTTAACGGGAAAGGTGAGGTGGGGTGATGCATAAAACAAGGGTTTCAAATTCGCTCACATACCGTTCCATACACCCAATATGTAATAGAAAAGACCGACTCATTGCTCAGTGAACTGGACTCAACACCCCCTATTCACCGCACAAGAATATATGTGACTAGTAAGAATCTTAAAACCTATGTATTGATATCTGTCTGGAAGTGAGTCAAGTGGGTGTAAATCCACATAAACACAGCCGTGAAAAGCAGCTAAACCCCATTATAAAAATAAATTACTTTTAAAAACCCGTAAAACAAAGACAGTGAAAGAGAGAGAAATTCTTACAAAATTCGTTCAGAGGCTGTGATGCAACCTGGATTGACCATATCTAGACCCACAGCTGGATGAGTCATAAGGGTGGACACACTTGGGGCTGAGAGGTTGGGTGAGGTTGGGTGAGCAAACACAGACCCTTTAAAGTAATACTGCGTGGTACCCATCCCATGGGTCCCAAATCTCCAGGTTCAAGGGCA
Source organism: Eschrichtius robustus (assembly GCF_028021215.1). Taxonomy (NCBI): domain Eukaryota; kingdom Metazoa; phylum Chordata; class Mammalia; order Artiodactyla; family Eschrichtiidae; genus Eschrichtius; species Eschrichtius robustus. The sequence continues at coordinate 191,707 of NW_027175333.1, forward strand.
TCTTCCTACATCGAAAACATACATGAGAAACCCAGAAGATGGTACACCGTGTGATTTTGAAAGGTTTCTAAAACGCACCTCATTTCTCATCTCCTTGTGCTCGGGTTCGCCATTCCAGGTACTTTACTAGCAATCTCCCTACTTGGAGAATCAGCACCTTTAACCTCCTGTTCCCTACAGGTTGCAATTTGTCCTGAGGATGAACGGGAAGAGGGGCAACCAATGAGAGACTAGATCTAGGTGTTGGGACAGGCACAGGTCACTCTATTTTCCCATCAGGAAGAAGAATTAACCACAGGCTCAGCCTGCCGCCCAGAAGCAGAATAGGGCCTGAGGCAATCCCGCGCTCTTGCGGCCAGCTCCCAAAAAAGCGAGTTGCAAAATGGAGCCCAGGGACACTGCCTTTCACAAACCCGCAGAGTTATAAATGATAACTCTCGTCCACAAATATATTGAGGGAAGGCAACGAAGAGGATTTGAAAGCAAGGCAGAATTGCAGGAAACAGGTTTCAGGAGGTAGATTCGAATCGCCTTTAAAGCACATGAAAAGTCGCAAAACGTCGACAATGATGCCCTTGGCCAAAAAGGGTGTATGCGTTTTTTCATGAATATATTCAGGAAAAAACGCATACGCACTTTTTGGCCAACCAAGCAACCTGGAAAGGCAAATCAGCGCTACAAAGTAGTCTCGCTTCCCATCGGTCAAAAGGGCCATGCTGCAAAAAGTGTCAAAACCAGAAATGCAGGACAGGCCATGGAGAAATGGCAGCCTTGCTACGCTGAGGGGCGGGATGTAAATTGCCAACAGCCACTCTGAAGAAGTGTACGGTGTGTCCTGAAACATCTAAAACACACAGCTTAGGGAGCATAGGGCACGTCCTCTCATGGGCGTATAAATTGGGAAAACTAAAAATCAGCAAGACACAGGCACCCCAAAGTTTAGGGCTGCTCTGTTGACAAGAACCTCCACTTCATGACACCTTAAATATCCCAGGAAAGAGAAAAATGGATAAAGAAGTTGTGGTCCTTATGTACAATGGAATATTACGCAGACATGAAATCAATATCATAAGGCTAGAAGAAGCAAGATGAGTGGACTTAGGTACGATGATTCTAAGTGAAATAAGTCACACAGAAAAAGACACTTATCATAAGCTATCACTTATAGAGGGAATGTAAAAACCGCTACACTTGAACTGAGTTACAAAACAGAACAGAGTCACACGTTTAGAAAACACACTATGGCTGCTTAACGGGAAAGGTGAGGTGGGGTGATGCATAAAACAAGGGTTTCAAATTCGCTCACATACCGTTCCATACACCCAATATGTAATAGAAAAGACCGACTCCTTGCTCAGTGAACTGGACTCAACACCCCCTATACACCACACAAGAATATATGTGACTAGTAAGAATCTTAAAACCTATGTATTGATATCTGTCTGGAAGTGAGTCAAGTGGGTGTAAAGCCGCATAAACACAGCCGTGAAAAGCAGCTAAACCCCATTATAAAAATAAATTACTTTTAAAAACCCGTAAAACAAAGACAGTGAAAGAGAGAGAAATTCTTACAAAATTCGTTCAGAGGCTGTGATGCAACCTGGATTGAACATATCTAGACCCACAGCTGGATGAGACATAAGGGTGGACACACTTGGGGCTGAGAGGTTGGGTGGGGTTGGGTGAGCAAACACAGACCCTTTAAAGTAATACTGCGTGGTACCCGTCCCATGGGTCCCAAATCTCCAGGTTCAAGGGCATCTTCCTACATCGAAAACATGCATGAGAAACCCAGAAGATGGTACACCGTGTGATTTTGAAAGGTTTCTAAAACGCACCTCATTTCTCATCTCCTTGTGCTCGGGTTCGCCATTCCAGGTACGTTACTAGCAATCTCCCTACTTGGAGAATCAGCACCTTTAACCTCCTGTTCCCTACAGGTTGCAATTTGTCCTGAGGATGAACGGGAAGAGTGGCAACCAATGAGAGACTAGATCTAGGTGTTGGGACAGGCACAGGTCACTCTATTTTCCCATCAGGCAGAAGAATTAACCACAGGCTCAGCCTGCCGCCCAGAAGCAGAATAGGGCCTGAGGCAATCCCGCGCTCTTACGGCCAGTTCCCAAAAAAGCGAGTTGAAAAATGGAGCCCAGGGACACTGCCATTCACAAACCCGCAGAGTTATAAATGATAACTCTCGTCCACAAATATATTGAGGGAAGGCAACGAAGAGGATTTGAAAGCAAGGCAGAATTGCAGGAAACAGGTTTCAGGAGGTAGATTCGAATCGCCTTTAAAGCACATGAAAAGTCGCAAAACGTCGACAATGATGCCCTTGGCCAAAAAGGGCGTATGCGTTTTTTCCTGAATATATTCAGGAAAAAACGCATACGCCCTTTTTGGCCAACCAAGCAACCTGGAAAGGCAAATCAGCGCTACAAAGTAGTCTCGCTTCCCATCGGTCAAAAGGGCCATGCTGCAAAAAGTGTCAAAACCAGAAATGCAGGATAGGCCATGGAGAAATGGCAGCCTTGCTACGCTGAGGGGCGGGATGTAAATTGCCAACAGCCACTCTGGAGAAGTGTACGGTGTGTCCTGAAACGTCTAAAACACACAGCTTAGGGAGCATAGGGCACGTCCACTCATGGGCGTATAAATTGGGAAAACTAAAAATCAGCAAGACACAGGAACCCCAAAGTTTAGGGCTGCTCTGTTGACAAGAACCTCCACTTCATGACACCTTAAATATCCCAGGAACGAGAAAAATGGATAAAGAAGTTGTGGTCCTTATGTACAATGGAATATCACTCAGACATGAAATCAATATCATAAGGCTAGAAGAAGCAAGATGAGTGGACTTAGGTACGATGATTCTACGTGAAATAAGTAACACAGAAAAAGACACTTATCATAAGCTATCACTTATAGAGGGAATGTAAAAACCGCTACACTTGAACTGAGTTACAAAACAGAACAGAGTCACACGTTTAGAAAACACACTATGGCTGCTTAACGGGAAAGGTGAGGTGGGGTGATGCATAAAACAAGGGTTTCAAATTCGCTCAGATACCGTTCCATACACCCAATATGTAATAGAAAAGACCGACTCATTGCTCAGTGAACTGGACTCAACACCCCCTATTCACCGCACAAGAATATATGTGACTAGTAAGAATCTTAAAACCTATGTATTGATATCTGTCTGGAAGTGAGTCAAGTGGGTGTAAAGCCGCATAGACACAGCCGTGAAAAGCAGCTAAACCCCATTATAAAAATAAATTACTTTTAAAAACCCGTAAAACAAAGACAGTGAAAGAGAGAGAAATTCTTACAAAATTCGTTCAGAGGCTGTGATGCAACCTGGATTGACCATATCTAGACCCACAGCTGGATGAGTCATAAGGGTGGACACACTTGGGGCTGAGAGGTTGGGTGAGGTTGGGTGAGCAAACACAGACCCTTTAAAGTAATACTGCGTGGTACCCATCCCATGGGTCCCAAATGTCCAGGTTCAAGGGCATCTTCCTACATCGAAAACATACATGAGAAACCCAGAAGATGGTACACCGTGTGATTTTGAAAGGTTTCTAAAACGCACCTCATTTCTCATCTCCTTGTGCTCGGGTTCGCCATTCCAGGTACTTTACTAGCAATCTCCCTACTTGGAGAATCAGCACCTTTAACCTCCTGTTCCCTACAGGTTGCAATTTGTCCTGAGGATGAACGGGAAGAGGGGCAACCAATGAGAGACTAGATCTAGGTGTTGGGACAGGCACAGGTCACTCTATTTTCCCATCAGGAAGAAGAATTAACCACAGGCTCAGCCTGCCGCCCAGAAGCAGAATAGGGCCTGAGGCAATCCCGCGCTCTTACGGCCAGCTCCCAAAAAAGCGAGTTGAAAAATGGAGCCCAGGGACACTGCCATTCACAAACCCGCAGAGTTATAAATGATAACTCTCGTCCACAAATATATTGAGGGAAGGCAACGAAGAGGATTTGAAAGCAAGGCAGAATTGCAGGAAACAGGTTTCAGGAGGTAGATTCGAATCGCCTTTAAAGCACATGAAAAGTCGCAAAACGTTGACAATGATGCCCTTGGCCAAAAAGGGCGTATGCGTTTTTTCCTGAATATATTCAGGAAAAAACGCATACGCCCTTTTTGGCCAACCAAGCAACCTGGAAAGGCAAATCAGCGCTACAAAGTAGTCTCGCTTCCCATCGGTCAAAAGGGCCATGCTGCAAAAAGTGTCAAAACCAGAAATGCAGGATAGGCCATGGAGAAATGGCAGCCTTGCTACGCTGAGGGGCGGGATGTAAATTGCCAACAGCCACTCTGGAGAAGTGTACGGTGTGTCCTGAAACATCTAAAACACACAGCTTAGGGAGCATAGGGCACGTCCACTCATGGGCGTATAAATTGGGAAAACTAAAAATCAGCAAGACACAGGCACCCCAAAGTTTAGGGCTGCTCTGTTGACAAGAACCTCCACTTCATGACACCATAAATATCCCAGGAAAGAGAAAAATGGATAAAGAAGTTGTGGTCCTTATGTACAATGGAATATCACGCAGACATGAAATCAATATCATAAGGCTAGAAGAAGCAAGATGAGTGGACTTAGGTACGATGATTCTAAGTGAAATAAGTCACACAGAAAAAGACACATATCATAAGCTATCACTTATAGAGGGAATGTAAAAACCGCTACACTTGAACTGAGTTACAAAACAGAACAGAGTCACACGTTTAGAAAACACACTATGGCTGCTTAACGGGAAAGGTGAGGTGGGGTGATGCATAAAACAAGGGTTTCAAATTCGCTCAGATACCGTTCCATACACCCAATATGTAATAGAAAAGACCGACTCATTGCTCAGTGAACTGGACTCAACACCCCCTATTCACCGCACAAGAATATATGTGACTAGTAAGAATCTTAAAACCTATGTATTGATATCTGTCTGGAAGTGAGTCAAGTGGGTGTAAAGCCGCATAAACACAGCCGTGAAAAGCAGCTAAACCCCATTATAAAAATAAATTACTTTTAAAAACCCGTAAAACAAAGACAGTGAAAGAGAGAGAAATTCTTACAAAATTCGTTCAGAGGCTGTGATGCAACCTGGATTGACCATATCTAGACCCACAGCTGGATGAGTCATAAGGGTGGACACACTTGGGGCTGAGAGGTTGGGTGAGGTTGGGTGAGCAAACACAGACCCTTTAAAGTAATACTGCGTGGTACCCATCCCATGGGTCCCAAATCTCCAGGTTCAAGGGCATCTTCCTACATCGAAAACATACATGAGAAACCCAGAAGATGGTACACCGTGTGATTTTGAAAGGTTTCTAAAACGCACCTCATTTCTCATCTCCTTGTGCTCGGGTTCGCCATTCCAGGTACTTTACTAGCAATCTCCCTACTTGGAGAATCAGCACCTTTAACCTCCTGTTCCCTACAGGTTGCAATTTGTCCTGAGGATGAACGGGAAGAGGGGCAACCAATGAGAGACTAGATCTAGGTGTTGGGACAGGCACAGGTCACTCTATTTTCCCATCAGGAAGAAGAATTAACCACAGGCTCAGCCTGCCGCCCAGAAGCAGAATAGGGCCTGAGGCAATCCCGCGCTCTTGCGGCCAGCTCCCAAAAAAGCGAGTTGCAAAATGGAGCCCAGGGACACTGCCTTTCACAAACCCGCAGTTATAAATGATAACTCTCGTCCACAAATATATTGAGGGAAGGCAATGAAGAGGATTTGAAAGCAAGGCAGAATTGCAGGAAACAGGTTTCAGGAGGTAGATTCGAATCGCCTTTAAAGCACATGAAAAGTCGCAAAACGTCGACAATGATGCCCTTGGCCAAAAAGGGCGTATGCGTTTTTTCCTGAATATATTCAGGAAAAAACGCATACGCCCTTTTTGGCCAACCAAGCAACCTGGAAAGGCAAATCAGCGCTACAAAGTAGTCTCGCTTCCCATCGGTCAAAAGGGCCATGCTGCAAAAAGTGTCAAAACCAGAAATGCAGGACAGGCCATGGAGAAATGGCAGCCTTGCTACGCTGATGGGCGGGATGTAAATTGCCAACAGCCACTATGAAGAAGTGTACGGTGTGTCCTGAAACATCTAAAACACACAGCTTAGGGAGCATAGGGCACGTCCACTCATGGGCGTATAAATTGGGAAAACTAAAAATCAGCAAGACACAGGCACCCCAAAGTTTAGGGCTGCTCTGTTGACAAGAACCTCCACTTCATGACACCTTAAATATCCCAGGAAAGAGAAAAATGGATAAAGAAGTTGTGGTCCTTATGTACAATGGAATATCACGCAGACATGAAATCAATATCATAAGGCTAGAAGAAGCAAGATGAGTGGACTTAGGTACGATGATTCTAAGTGAAATAAGTAACACAGAAAAAGACACTTATCATAAGCTATCACTTATAGAGGGAATGTAAAAACCGCTACACTTGAACTGAGTTACAAAACAGAACAGAGTCACACGTTTAGAAAACACACTATGGCTGCTTAACGGGAAAGGTGAGGTGGGGTGATGCATAAAACAAGGGTTTCAAATTCGCTCAGATACCGTTCCATACACCCAATATGTAATAGAAAAGACCGACTCATTGCTCAGTGAACTGGACTCAACACCCCCTATTCACCGCACAAGAATATATGTGACTAGTAAGAATCTTAAAACCTATGTATTGATATCTGTCTGGAAGTGAGTCAGGTGGGTGTAAAGCCACATAAGCACAGCCGTGAAAAGCAGCTAAACCCCATTATAAAAATAAATTACTTTTAAAAACCCGTAAAACAAAGACAGTGAAAGAGAGAGAAATTCTTACAAAACTCGTTCAGAGGATGTGATGCAACCTGGATTGACCATATCTAGACCCACAGCTGGATGAGACATAAGGGTGGACACACTTGGGGCTGAGAGGTTGGGTGAGGTTGGGTGAGCAAACACAGACCCTTTAAAGTAATACTGCGTGGTACCCATCCCATGGGTCCCAAATCTCCAGGTTCAAGGGCATCTTCCTACATCGAAAACATGCATGAGAAACCCAGAAGATGGTACACCGTGTGATTTTGAAAGGTTTCTAAAACGCACCTCATTTCTCATCTCCTTGTGCTCGGGTTCGCCATTCCAGATACGTTACTAGCAATCTCCCTACTTGGAGAATCAGCACCTTTAACCTCCTGTACCCTACAGGTTGCAATTTGTCCTGAGGATGAACGGGAAGAGGGGCAACCAATGAGAGACTAGATCTAGGTGTTGGGACAGGCACAGGTCACTCTATTTTCCCATCAGGAAGAAGAATTAACCACAGGCTCAGCCTGCCGCCCAGAAGCAGAATAGGGCCTGAGGCAATCCCGCGCTCTTACGGCCAGCTCCCAAAAAAGCGAGTTGAAAAATAGAGCCCAGGGACACTGCCATTCACAAACCCGCAGAGTTATAAATGATAACTCTCGTCCACAAATATATTGAGGGAAGGCAACGAAGAGGATTTGAAAGCAAGGCAGAATTGCAGGAAACAGGTTTCAGGAGGTAGATTCGAATCGCCTTTAAAGCACATGAAAAGTCGCAAAACGTCGACAATGATGCCCTTGGCCAAAAAGGGCGTATGCGTTTTTTCCTGAATATATTCAGGAAAAAACGCATACGCACTTTTTGGCCAACCAAGCAACCTGGAAAGGCAAATCAGCGCTACAAAGTAGTCTCACTTCCCATCGGTCAAAAGGGCCATGCTGCAAAAAGTGTCAAAACCAGAAATGCAGGATAGGCCATGGAGAAATGGCAGCCTTGCTACGCTGAGGGGCGGGATGTAAATTGCCAACAGCCACTCTGGAGAAGTGTACGGTGTGTCCTGAAACGTCTAAAACACACAGCTTAGGGAGCATAGGGCACATCCACTCATGGGCGTATAAATTGGGAAAACTAAAAATCAGCAAGACACAGGCACCCCAAAGTTTAGGGCTGCTCTGTTGACAAGAACCTCCACTTCATGACACCTTAAATATCCCAGGAAAGAGAAAAATGGATAAAGAAGTTGTGGTCCTTATGTACAATGGAATATCACGCAGACATGAAATCAATATCATAAGGCTAGAAGAAGCAAGATGAGTGGACTTAGGTACGATGATTCTAAGTGAAATAAGTAACACAGAAAAAGACACTTATCATAAGCTATCACTTATAGAGGGAATGTAAAAACCGCTACACTTGAACTGAGTTACAAAACAGAACAGAGTCACACGTTTAGAAAACACACTATGGCTGCTTAACGGGAAAGGTGAGGTGGGGTGATGCATAAAACAAGGGTTTCAAATTGGCTCAGATAGCGTTCCATACACCCAATATGTAATAGAAAAGACCGACTCCTTGCTCAGTGAACTGGACTCAACACCCCCTATTCACCGCACAAGAATATATGTGACTAGTAAGAATCTTAAAACCTATGTATTGATATCTGTCTGGAAGTGAGTCAAGTGGGTGTAAAGCCACATAAGCACAGCCGTGAAAAGCAGCTAAACCCCATTATAAAAATAAATTACTTTTAAAAACCCGTAAAACAAAGACAGTGAAAGAGAGAGAAATTCTTACAAAACTCGTTCAGAGGCTGTGATGCAACCTGGATTGACCATATCTAGACCCACAGCTGGATGAGACATAAGGGTGGACACACTTGGGGCTGAGAGGTTGGGTGAGGTTGGGTGAGCAAACACAGACCCTTTAAAGTAATACTGCGTGGTACCCATCCCATGGGTCCCAAATCTCCAGGTTCAAGGGCATCTTCCTACATCGAAAACATGCATGAGAAACCCAGAAGATGGTACACCGTGTGATTTTGAAAGGTTTCTAAAACGCACCTCATTTCTCATCTCCTTGTGCTCGGGTTCGCCATTCCAGGTACGTTACTAGCAATCTCCCTACTTGGAGAATCAGCACCTTTAACCTCCTGTTCCCTACAGGTTGCAATTTGTCCTGAGGATGAACGGGAAGAGGGGCAACCAATGAGAGACTAGATCTAGGTGTTGGGACAGGCACAGGTCACTCTATTTTCCCATCAGGAAGAAGAATTAACCACAGGCTCAGCCTGCCGCCCAGAAGCAGAATAGGGCCTGAGGCAATCCCGCGCTCTTACGGCCAGCTCCCAAAAAAGCGAGTTGAAAAATGGAGCCCAGGGACACTGCCATTCACAAACCCGCAGAGTTATAAATGATAACTCTCGTCCACAAATATATTGAGGGAAGGCAACGAAGAGGATTTGAAAGCAAGGCAGAATTGCAGGAAACAGGTTTCAGGAGGTAGATTCGAATCGCCTTTAAAGCACATGAAAAGTCGCAAAACGTCGACAATGATGCCCTTGGCCAAAAAGGGCGTATGCGTTTTTTCCTGAATATATTCAGCAAAAAACGCATACGCCCTTTTTGGCCAACCAAGCAACCTGGAAAGGCAAATCAGCGCTACAAAGTAGTCTCGCTTCCCATCGGTCAAAAGGGCCATGCTGCAAAAAGTGTCAAAACCAGAAATGCAGGATAGGCCATGGAGAAATGGCAGCCTTGCTACGCTGAGGGGCGGGATGTAAATTGCCAACAGCCACTCTGGAGAAGTGTACGGTGTGTCCTGAAACATCTAAAACACACAGCTTAGGGAGCATAGGGCACGTCCACTCATGGGCGTATAAATTGGGAAAACTAAAAATCAGCAAGACACAGGCACCCCAAAGTTTAGGGCTGCTCTGTTGACAAGAACCTCCACTTCATGACACCTTAAATATCCCAGGAAAGAGAAAAATGGATAAAGAAGTTGTGGTCCTTATGTACAATGGAATATCACGCAGACATGAAATCAATATCATAAGGCTAGAAGAAGCAAGATGAGTGGACTTATGTACGATGATTCTAAGTGAAATAAGTAACACAGAAAAAGACACTTATCATAAGCTATCACTTATAGAGGGAATGTAAAAACCGCTACACTTGAACTGAGTTACAAAACAGAACAGAGTCACACGTTTAGAAAACACACTATGGCTGCTTAACGGGAAAGGTGAGGTGGGGTGATGCATAAAACAAGGGTTTCAAATTCGCTCACATACCGTTCCATACACCCAATATGTAATAGACAAGACCTACTCCTTGCTCAGTGACCTGGACACAACACCCCCTATTCACCGCACAAGAATATATCTGACTAGTAAGAATCGTAAAACCTATGTATTGATATCTCTCTGGAAGTGAGTCAAGTGGGTGTAAAGCCGCATCAACACAGCCGTGAAAGGCCGCTAAACACCATTATAAAAATAAATTACTTTTAAAAACCCGTAAAACAAAGACAGTGAAAGAGAGAGAAATTCTTCCAAAATTCGGTCAGGGGCTGTGATGCAACCTGGATTGACCATATCTAGACACACAGCTGGATGAGACATAAGGGTGGACACTCTTGGGGCTGAGAGGTTGGGTGAGGTTGGGTGAGCAAACGCACAACCTTTAAAGTAATACTGCGTGGTACGCATCCCATGGGTCCCAAATCTCCAGGTTCAAGGGCATCTTCCTCCATCGAAAACATACATGAGAAACCCAGAAGATGGTACACCGTGTGATTTTGAAAGGTTTCTAAAACGCACCTCATTTCTCATCTCCTTGTGCTCGGGTTCGCCATTCCAGGTACTTTACTAGCAATCTCCCTACTTGGAGAATCAGCACCTTTAACCTCCTGTTCCCTACAGGTTGCAATTTGTCCTGAGGATGAACGGGAAGAGGGGCAACCAATGAGAGACTAGATCTAGGTGTTGGGACAGGCACAGGTCACTCTATTTTCCCATCAGGAAGAAGAATTAACCACAGGCTCAGCCTGCCGCCCAGAAGCAGAATAGGGCCTGAGGCAATCCTGCGCTCTTGTGGCCAGCTCCCAAAAAAGCGAGTTGCAAAATGGAGCCCAGGGACACTGCCTTTCACAAACCCGCAGAGTTATAAATGATAACTCTCGTCCACAAATATATTGAGGGAAGGCAACGAAGAGGATTTGAAAGCAAGGCAGAATTGCAGGAAACAGGTTTCAGGAGGTAGATTCGAATCGCCTTTAAAGCACATGAAAAGTCGCAAAACGTCGACAATGATGCCCTTGGCCAAAAAGGGCGTATGCGTTTTTTCCTGAATATATTCAGGAAAAAACGCATACGCCCTTTTTGGCCAACCAAGCAACCTTGAAAGGCAAATCAGCGCTACAAAGTAGTCTCGCTTCCCATCGGTCAAAAGGGCCATGCTGCAAAAAGTGTCAAAACCAGAAATGCAGGACAGGCCATGGAGAAATGGCAGCCTTGCTACGCTGAGGGGCGGGATGTAAATTGCCAACAGCCACTCTGAAGAAGTGTACGGTGTGTCCTGAAACATCTAAAACACACAGCTTAGGGAGCATAGGGCACGTCCACTCATGGGCGTATAAATTGGGAAAACTAAAAATCAGCAAGACACAGGCACCCCAAAGTTTAGGGCTGCTCTGTTGACAAGAACCTCCACTTCATGACACCTTAAATATCCCTGGAAAGAGAAAAATGGATAAAGAAGTTGTGGTCCTTATGTACAATGGAATATCACGCAGACATGAAATCAATATCATAAGGCTAGAAGAAGCAAGATGAGTGGACTTATGTACGATGATTCTAAGTGAAATAAGTAACACAGAAAAAGACACTTATCATAAGCTATCACTTATAGAGGGAATGTAAAAACCGCTACACTTGAACTGAGTTACAAAACAGAACAGAGTCACACGTTTAGAAAACACACTATGGCTGCTTAACGGGAAAGGTGAGGTGGGGTGATGCATAAAACAAGGGTTTCAAATTCGCTCACATACCGTTCCATACACCCAATATGTAATAGACAAGACCTACTCCTTGCTCAGTGAACTGGACACAACACCCCCTATTCACCGCACAAGAATATATCTGACTAGTAAGAATCGTAAAACCTATGTATTGATATCTCTCTGGAAGTGAGTCAAGTGGGTGTAAAGCCGCATCAACACAGCCGTGAAAGGCCGCTAAACACCATTATAAAAATAAATTACTTTTAAAAACCCGTAAAACAAAGACAGTGAAAGAGAGAGAAATTCTTCCAAAATTCGGTCAGGGGCTGTGATGCAACCTGGATTGACCATATCTAGACACACAGCTGGATGAGACATAAGGGTGGACACTCTTGGGGCTGAGAGGTTGGGTGAGGTTGGGTGAGCAAACGCACAACCTTTAAAGTAGTACTGCGTGGTACGCATCCCATGGGTCCCAAATCTCCAGGTTCAAGGGCATCTTCCTCCATCGAAAACATACATGAGAAACCCAGAAGATGGTACACCGTGTGATTTTGAAAGGTTTCTAAAACGCACCTCATTTCTCATCTCCTTGTGCTCGGGTTCGCCATTCCAGGTACTTTACTAGCAATCTCCCTACTTGGAGAATCAGCACCTTTAACCTCCTGTTCCCTACAGGTTGCAATTTGTCCTGAGGATGAACGGGAAGAGGGGCAACCAATGAGAGACTAGATCTAGGTGTTGGGACAGGCACAGGTCACTCTATTTTCCCATCAGGAAGAAGAATTAACCACAGGCTCAGCCTGCCGCCCAGAAGCAGAATAGGGCCTGAGGCAATCCTGCGCTCTTGCGGCCAGCTCCCAAAAAAGCGAGTTGCAAAATGGAGCCCAGGGACACTGCCTTTCACAAACCCGCAGAGTTATAAATGATAACTCTCGTCCACAAATATATTGAGGGAAGGCAACGAAGAGGATTTGAAAGCAAGGCAGAATTGCAGGAAACAGGTTTCAGGAGGTAGATTCGAATCGCCTTTAAAGCACATGAAAAGTCGCAAAACGTCGACAATGATGCCCTTGGCCAAAAAGGGCGTATGCGTTTTTTCCTGAATATATTCAGGAAAAAACGCATACGCCCTTTTTGGCCAACCAAGCAACCTGGAAAGGCAAATCAGCGCTACAAAGTAGTCTCGCTTCCCATCGGTCAAAAGGGCCATGCTGCAAAAAGTGTCAAAACCAGAAATGCAGGACAGGCCATGGAGAAATGGCAGCCTTGCTACGCTGATGGGCGGGATGTAAATTGCCAACAGCCACTCTGGAGAAGTGTACGGTGTGTCCTGAAACATCTAAAACACACAGCTTAGGGAGCATAGGGCACGTCCACTCATGGGCGTATAAATTGGGAAAACTAAAAATCAGCAAGACACAGGCACCCCAAAGTTTAGGGCTGCTCTGTTGACAAGAACCTCCACTTCATGACACCTTAAATATCCCAGGAAAGAGAAAAATGGATAAAGAAGTTGTGGTCCTTATGTACAATGGAATATCACGCAGACATGAAATCAATATCATAAGGCTAGAAGAAGCAAGATGAGTGGATTTAGGTACGACGATTCTAAGTGAAATAAGTCACACAGAAAAAGACACTTATCATAAGCTATCACTTATAGAGGGAATGTAAAAACCGCTACAGTTGTACTGAATTACAAAACAGAACAGAGTCACACGTTTAGAAAACACACTATGGCTGCTTAATGGGAAAGGTGAGGTGGGGTGATGCATAAAACAAGGATTTCAAATTCGCTCAGATACCGTTCCATACACCCAATATGTAATAGAAAAGACCGACTCATTGCTCAGTGAACTGGACTCAACACCCCCTATTCACCGCACAAGAATATATGTGACTAGTAAGAATCTTAAAACCTATGTATTGATATCTGTCTGGAAGTGAGTCAAGTGGGTGTAAAGCCACATAAGCACAGCCGTGAAAAGCAGCTAAACCCCATTATAAAAATAAATTACTTTTAAAAACCCGTAAAACAAAGACAGTGAAAGAGAGAGAAATTCTTACAAAACTCGTTCAGAGGCTGTGATGCAACCTGGATTGACCATATCTAGACCCACAGCTGGATGAGACATAAGGGTGGACACACTTGGGGCTGAGAGGTTGGGTGAGGTTGGGTGAGCAAACACAGACCCTTTAAAGTAATACTGCGTGGTACCCATCCCATGGGTCCCAAATCTCCTGGTTCAAGGGCATCTTCCTACATCGAAAACATGCATGAGAAACCCAGAAGATGGTACACCGTGTGATTTTGAAAGGTTTCTAAAACGCACCTCATTTCTCATCTCCTTGTGCTCGGGTTCGCCATTCCAGGTACGTTACTAGCAATCTCCCTACTTGGAGAATCAGCACCTTTAACCTCCTGTTCCCTACAGGTTGCAATTTGTCCTGAGGATGAACGGGAAGAGGGGCAACCAATGAGAGACTAGATCTAGGTGTTGGGACAGGCACAGGTCACTCTATTTTCCCATCAGGAAGAAGAATTAACCACAGGCTCAGCCTGCCGCCCAGAAGCAGAATAGGGCCTGAGGCAATCCCGCGCTCTTACGGCCAGCTCCCAAAAAAGCGAGTTGAAAAATGGAGCCCAGGGACACTGCCATTCACAAACCCGCAGAGTTATAAATGATAACTCTCGTCCACAAATATATTGAGGGAAGGCAACGAAGAGGATTTGAAAGCAAGGCAGAATTGCAGGAAACAGGTTTCAGGAGGTAGATTCGAATCGCCTTTAAAGCACATGAAAAGTCGCAAAACGTCGACAATGATGCCCTTGGCCAAAAAGGGCGTATGCGTTTTTTCCTGAATATATTCAGGAAAAAACGCATACGCCCTTTTTGGCCAACCAAGCAACCTGGAAAGGCAAATCAGCGCTACAAAGTAGTCTCGCTTCCCATCGGTCAAAAGGGCCATGCTGCAAAAAGTGTCAAAACCAGAAATGCAGGACAGGCCATGGAGAAATGGCAGCCTTGCTACGCTGAGGGGCGGGATGTAAATTGCCAACAGCCACTCTGAAGAAGTGTACGGTGTGTCCTGAAACATCTAAAACACACAGCTTAGGGAGCATAGGGCACGTCCACTCATGGGCGTATAAATTGGGAAAACTAAAAATCAGCAAGACACAGGCACCCCAAAGTTTAGGGCTGCTCTGTTGACAAGAACCTCCACTTCATGACACCTTAAATATCCCAGGAAAGAGAAAAATGGATAAAGAAGTTGTGGTCCTTATGTACAATGGAATATCACGCAGACATGAAATCAATATCATAAGGCTAGAAGAAGCAAGATGAGTGGACTTAGGTACGATGATTCTAAGTGAAATAAGTAACACAGAAAAAGACACTTATCATAAGCTATCACTTATAGAGGGAATGTAAAAACCGCTACACTTGAACTGAGTTACAAAACAGAACAGAGTCACACGTTTAGAAAACACACTATGGCTGCTTAACGGGAAAGGTGAGGTGGGGTGATGCATAAAACAAGGGTTTCAAATTCGCTCACATACCGTTCCATACACCCAATATGTAATAGACCAGACCTACTCCTTGCTCAGTGAACTGGACACAACACCCCCTATTCACCGCACAAGAATATATCTGACTAGTAAGAATCGTAAAACCTATGTATTGATATCTCTCTGGAAGTGAGTCAAGTGGGTGTAAAGCCGCATCAACACAGCCGTGAAAGGCCGCTAAACACCATTATAAAAATAAATTACTTTTAAAAACCCGTAAAACAAAGACAGTGAAAGAGAGAGAAATTCTTCCAAAATTCGGTCAGGGGCTGTGATGCAACCTGGATTGACCATATCTAGACACACAGCTGGATGAGACATAAGGGTGGACACTCTTGGGGCTGAGAGGTTGGGTGAGGTTGGGTGAGCAAACGCACAACCTTTAAAGTAATACTGCGTGGTACGCATCCCATGGGTCCCAAATCTCCAGGTTCAAGGGCATCTTCCTCCATCGAAAACATACATGAGAAACCCAGAAGATGGTACACCGTGTGATTTTGAAAGGTTTCTAAAACGCACCTCATTTCTCATCTCCTTGTGCTCGGGTTCGCCATTCCAGGTACTTTACTAGCAATCTCCCTACTTGGAGAATCAGCACCTTTAACCTCCTGTTCCCTACAGGTTGCAATTTGTCCTGAGGATGAACGGGAAGAGGGGCAACCAATGAGAGACTAGATCTAGGTGTTGGGACAGGCACAGGTCACTCTATTTTCCCATCAGGAAGCAGAATTAACCACAGGCTCAGCCTGCCGCCCAGAAGCAGAATAGGGCCTGAGGCAATCCTGCGCTCTTGCGGCCAGCTCCCAAAAAAGCGAGTTGCAAAATGGAGCCCAGGGACACTGCCTTTCACAAACCCGCAGAGTTATAAATGATAACTCTCGTCCACAAATATATTGAGGGAAGGCAACGAAGAGGATTTGAAAGCAAGGCAGAATTGCAGGAAACAGGTTTCAGGAGGTAGATTCGAATCGCCTTTAAAGCACATGAAAAGTCGCAAAACGTCGACAATGATGCCCTTGGCCAAAAAGGGCGTATGCGTTTTTTCCTGAATATATTCAGGAAAAAACGCATACGCCCTTTTTGGCCAACCAAGCAACCTTGAAAGGCAAATCAGCGCTACAAAGTAGTCTCGCTTCCCATCGGTCAAAAGGGCCATGCTGCAAAAAGTGTCAAAACCAGAAATGCAGGACAGGCCATGGAGAAATGGCAGCCTTGCTACGCTGATGGGCGGGATGTAAATTGCCAACAGCCACTCTGAAGAAGTGTACGGTGTGTCCTGAAACATCTAAAACACACAGCTTAGGGAGCATAGGGCACGTCCACTCATGGGCGTATAAATTGGGAAAACTAAAAATCAGCAAGACACAGGCACCCCAAAGTTTAGGGCTGCTCTGTTGACAAGAACCTCCACTTCATGACACCTTAAATATCCCAGGAAAGAGAAAAATGGATAAAGAAGTTGTGGTCCTTATGTACAATGGAATATCACGCAGACATGAAATCAATATCATAAGGCTAGAAGAAGCAAGATGAGTGGATTTAGGTACGACGATTCTAAGTGAAATAAGTCACACAGAAAAAGACACTTATCATAAGCTATCACTTATAGAGGGAATGTAAAAACCGCTACAGTTGAACTGAATTACAAAACAGAACAGAGTCACACGTTTAGAAAACACACTATGGCTGCTTAATGGGAAAGGTGAGGTGGGGTGATGCATAAAACAAGGATTTCAAATTCGCTCAGATACCGTTCCATACACCCAATATGTAATAGAAAAGACCGACTCATTGCTCAGTGAACTGGACTCAACACCCCCTATTCACCGCACAAGAATATATGTGACTAGTAAGAATCTTAAAACCTATGTATTGATATCTGTCTGGAAGTGAGTCAAGTGGGTGTAAAGCCACATAAGCACAGCCGTGAAAAGCAGCTAAACCCCATTATAAAAATAAATTACTTTTAAAAACCCGTAAAACAAAGACAGTGAAAGAGAGAGAAATTCTTACAAAACTCGTTCAGAGGCTGTGATGCAACCTGGATTGACCATATCTAGACCCACAGCTGGATGAGACATAAGGGTGGACACACTTGGGGCTGAGAGGTTGGGTGAGGTTGGGTGAGCAAACACAGACCCTTTAAAGTAATACGGCGTGGTACCCATCCCATGGGTCCCAAATCTCCTGGTTCAAGGGCATCTTCCTACATCGAAAACATGCATGAGAAACCCAGAAGATGGTACACCGTGTGATTTTGAAAGGTTTCTAAAACGCACCTCATTTCTTATCTCCTTGTGCTCGGGTTCGCCATTCCAGGTACGTTACTAGCAATCTCCCTACTTGGAGAATCAGCACCTTTAACCTCCTGTTCCCTACAGGTTGCAATTTGTCCTGAGGATGAACGGGAAGAGGGGCAACCAATGAGAGACTAGATCTAGGTGTTGGGACAGGCACAGGTCACTCTATTTTCCCATCAGGAAGAAGAATTAACCACAGGCTCAGCCTGCCGCCCAGAAGCAGAATAGGGCCTGAGGCAATCCCGCGCTCTTACGGCCAGCTCCCAAAAAAGCGAGTTGAAAAATGGAGCCCAGGGACACTGCCATTCACAAACCCGCAGAGTTATAAATGATAAATCTCGTCCACAAATATATTGAGGGAAGGCAACGAAGAGGATTTGAAAGCAAGGCAGAATTGCAGGAAACAGGTTTCAGGAGGTAGATTCGAATCGCCTTTAAAGCACATGAAAAGTCGCAAAACGTCGACAATGATGCCCTTGGCCAAAAAGGGCGTATGCGTTTTTTCCTGAATATATTCAGGAAAAAACGCATACGCCCTTTTTGGCCAACCAAGCAACCTGGAAAGGCAAATCAGCGCTACAAAGTAGTCTCGCTTCCCATCGGTCAAAAGGGCCATGCTGCAAAAAGTGTCAAAACCAGAAATGCAGGACAGGCCATGGAGAAATGGCAGCCTTGCTACGCTGAGGGGCGGGATGTAAATTGCCAACAGCCACTCTGAAGAAGTGTACGGTGTGTCCTGAAACATCTAAAACACACAGCTTAGGGAGCATAGGGCACGTCCACTCATGGGCGTATAAATTGGGAAAACTAAAAATCAGCAAGACACAGGCACCCCAAAGTTTAGGGCTGCTCTGTTGACAAGAACCTCCACTTCATGACACCTTAAATATCCCAGGAAAGAGAAAAATGGATAAAGAAGTTGTGGTCCTTATGTACAATGGAATATCACGCAGACATGAAATCAATATCATAAGGCTAGAAGAAGCAAGATGAGTGGACTTAGGTACGATGATTCTAAGTGAAATAAGTAACACAGAAAAAGACACTTATCATAAGCTATCACTTATAGAGGGAATGTAAAAACCGCTACACTTGAACTGAGTTACAAAACAGAACAGAGTCACACGTTTAGAAAACACACTATGGCTGCTTAACGGGAAAGGTGAGGTGGGGTGATGCATAAAACAAGGGTTTCAAATTCGCTCAGATACCGTTCCATACACCCAATATGTAATAGAAAAGACCGACTCATTGCTCAGTGAACTGGACTCAACACCCCCTATTCACCGCACAAGAATATATGTGACTAGTAAGAATCTTAAAACCTATGTATTGATATCTCTCTGGAAGTGAGTCAAGTGGGTGTAAAGCCGCATCAACACAGCCGTGAAAGGCCGCTAAACACCATTATAAAAATAAATTACTTTTAAAAACCCGTAAAACAAAGACAGTGAAAGAGAGAGAAATTCTTCCAAAATTCGGTCAGGGGCTGTGATGCAACCTGGATTGACCATATCTAGACACACAGCTGGATGAGACATAAGGGTGGACACTCTTGGGGCTGAGAGGTTGGGTGAGGTTGGGTGAGCAAACGCACAACCTTTAAAGTAATACTGCGTGGTACGCATCCCATGGGTCCCAAATCTCCAGGTTCAAGGGCATCTTCCTCCATCGAAAACATACATGAGAAACCCAGAAGATGGTACACCGTGTGATTTTGAAAGGTTTCTAAAACGCACCTCATTTCTCATCTCCTTGTGCTCGGGTTCGCCATTCCAGGTACTTTACTAGCAATCTCCCTACTTGGAGAATCAGCACCTTTAACCTCCTGTTCCCTACAGGTTGCAATTTGTCCTGAGGATGAACGGGAAGAGGGGCAACCAATGAGAGACTAGATCTAGGTGTTGGGACAGGCACAGGTCACTCTATTTTCCCATCAGGAAGAAGAATTAACCACAGGCTCAGCCTGCCGCCCAGAAGCAGAATAGGGCCTGAGGCAATCCTGCGCTCTTGCGGCCAGCTCCCAAAAAAGCGAGTTGCAAAATGGAGCCCAGGGACACTGCCTTTCACAAACCCGCAGAGTTATAAATGATAACTCTCGTCCACAAATATATTGAGGGAAGGCAACGAAGAGGATTTGAAAGCAAGGCAGAATTGCAGGAAACAGGTTTCAGGAGGTAGATTCGAATCGCCTTTAAAGCACATGAAAAGTCGCAAAACGTCGACAATGATGCCCTTGGCCAAAAAGGGCGTATGCGTTTTTTCCTGAATATATTCAGGAAAAAACGCATACGCCCTTTTTGGCCAACCAAGCAACCTGGAAAGGCAAATCAGCGCTACAAAGTAGTCTCGCTTCCCATCGGTCAAAAGGGCCATGCTGCAAAAAGTGTCAAAACCAGAAATGCAGGACAGGCCATGGAGAAATGGCAGCCTTGCTACGCTGATGGGCGGGATGTAAATTGCCAACAGCCACTCTGGAGAAGTGTACGGTGTGTCCTGAAACATCTAAAACACACAGCTTAGGGAGCATAGGGCACGTCCACTCATGGGCGTATAAATTGGGAAAACTAAAAATCAGCAAGACACAGGCACCCCAAAGTTTAGGGCTGCTCTGTTGACAAGAACCTCCACTTCATGACACCTTAAATATCCCAGGAAAGAGAAAAATGGATAAAGAAGTTGTGGTCCTTATGTACAATGGAATATCACGCAGACATGAAATCAATATCATAAGGCTAGAAGAAGCAAGATGAGTGGATTTAGGTACGACGATTCTAAGTGAAATAAGTCACACAGAAAAAGACACTTATCATAAGCTATCACTTATAGAGGGAATGTAAAAACCGCTACAGTTGAACTGAATTACAAAACAGAACAGAGTCACACGTTTAGAAAACACACTATGGCTGCTTAATGGGAAAGGTGAGGTGGGGTGATGCATAAAACAAGGATTTCAAATTCGCTCAGATACCGTTCCATACACCCAATATGTAATAGAAAAGACCGACTCATTGCTCAGTGAACTGGACTCAACACCCCCTATTCACCGCACAAGAATATATGTGACTAGTAAGAATCTTAAAACCTATGTATTGATATCTGTCTGGAAGTGAGTCAAGTGGGTGTAAAGCCACATAAGCACAGCCGTGAAAAGCAGCTAAACCCCATTATAAAAATAAATTACTTTTAAAAACCCGTAAAACAAAGACAGTGAAAGAGAGAGAAATTCTTACAAAACTCGTTCAGAGGCTGTGATGCAACCTGGATTGACCATATCTAGACCCACAGCTGGATGAGACATAAGGGTGGACACACTTGGGGCTGAGAGGTTGGGTGAGGTTGGGTGAGCAAACACAGACCCTTTAAAGTAATACTGCGTGGTACCCATCCCATGGGTCCCAAATCTCCTGGTTCAAGGGCATCTTCCTACATCGAAAACATGCATGAGAAACCCAGAAGATGGTACACCGTGTGATTTTGAAAGGTTTCTAAAACGCACCTCATTTCTCATCTCCTTGTGCTCGGGTTCGCCATTCCAGGTACGTTACTAGCAATCTCCCTACTTGGAGAATCAGCACCTTTAACCTCCTGTTCCCTACAGGTTGCAATTTGTCCTGAGGATGAACGGGAAGAGGGGCAACCAATGAGAGACTAGATCTAGGTGTTGGGACAGGCACAGGTCACTCTATTTTCCCATCAGGAAGAAGAATTAACCACAGGCTCAGCCTGCCGCCCAGAAGCAGAATAGGGCCTGAGGCAATCCCGCGCTCTTACGGCCAGCTCCCAAAAAAGCGAGTTGAAAAATGGAGCCCAGGGACACTGCCATTCACAAACCCGCAGAGTTATAAATGATAACTCTCGTCCACAAATATATTGAGGGAAGGCAACGAAGAGGATTTGAAAGCAAGGCAGAATTGCAGGAAACAGGTTTCAGGAGGTAGATTCGAATCGCCTTTAAAGCACATGAAAAGTCGCAAAACGTCGACAATGATGCCCTTGGCCAAAAAGGGCGTATGCGTTTTTTCCTGAATATATTCAGGAAAAAACGCATACGCCCTTTTTGGCCAACCAAGCAACCTGGAAAGGCAAATCAGCGCTACAAAGTAGTCTCGCTTCCCATCGGTCAAAAGGGCCATGCTGCAAAAAGTGTCAAAACCAGAAATGCAGGACAGGCCATGGAGAAATGGCAGCCTTGCTACGCTGAGGGGCGGGATGTAAATTGCCAACAGCCACTCTGAAGAAGTGTACGGTGTGTCCTGAAACATCTAAAACACACAGCTTAGGGAGCATAGGGCACGTCCACTCATGGGCGTATAAATTGGGAAAACTAAAAATCAGCAAGACACAGGCACCCCAAAGTTTAGGGCTGCTCTGTTGACAAGAACCTCCACTTCATGACACCTTAAATATCCCAGGAAAGAGAAAAATGGATAAAGAAGTTGTGGTCCTTATGTACAATGGAATATCACGCAGACATGAAATCAATATCATAAGGCTAGAAGAAGCAAGATGAGTGGACTTAGGTACGATGATTCTAAGTGAAATAAGTAACACAGAAAAAGACACTTATCATAAGCTATCACTTATAGAGGGAATGTAAAAACCGCTACACTTGAACTGAGTTACAAAACAGAACAGAGTCACACGTTTAGAAAACACACTATGGCTGCTTAACGGGAAAGGTGAGGTGGGGTGATGCATAAAACAAGGGTTTCAAATTCGCTCACATACCGTTCCATACACCCAATATGTAATAGACCAGACCTACTCCTTGCTCAGTGAACTGGACACAACACCCCCTATTCACCGCACAAGAATATATCTGACTAGTAAGAATCGTAAAACCTATGTATTGATATCTCTCTGGAAGTGAGTCAAGTGGGTGTAAAGCCGCATCAACACAGCCGTGAAAGGCCGCTAAACACCATTATAAAAATAAATTACTTTTAAAAACCCGTAAAACAAAGACAGTGAAAGAGAGAGAAATTCTTCCAAAATTCGGTCAGGGGCTGTGATGCAACCTGGATTGACCATATCTAGACACACAGCTGGATGAGACATAAGGGTGGACACTCTTGGGGCTGAGAGGTTGGGTGAGGTTGGGTGAGCAAACGCACAACCTTTAAAGTAATACTGCGTGGTACGCATCCCATGGGTCCCAAATCTCCAGGTTCAAGGGCATCTTCCTCCATCGAAAACATACATGAGAAACCCAGAAGATGGTACACCGTGTGATTTTGAAAGGTTTCTAAAACGCACCTCATTTCTCATCTCCTTGTGCTCGGGTTCGCCATTCCAGGTACTTTACTAGCAATCTCCCTACTTGGAGAATCAGCACCTTTAACCTCCTGTTCCCTACAGGTTGCAATTTGTCCTGAGGATGAACGGGAAGAGGGGCAACCAATGAGAGACTAGATCTAGGTGTTGGGACAGGCACAGGTCACTCTATTTTCCCATCAGGAAGAAGAATTAACCACAGGCTCAGCCTGCCGCCCAGAAGCAGAATAGGGCCTGAGGCAATCCTGCGCTCTTGCGGCCAGCTCCCAAAAAAGCGAGTTGCAAAATGGAGCCCAGGGACACTGCCTTTCACAAACCCGCAGAGTTATAAATGATAACTCTCGTCCACAAATATATTGAGGGAAGGCAACGAAGAGGATTTGAAAGCAAGGCAGAATTGCAGGAAACAGGTTTCAGGAGGTAGATTCGAATCGCCTTTAAAGCACATGAAAAGTCGCAAAACGTCGACAATGATGCCCTTGGCCAAAAAGGGCGTATGCGTTTTTTCCTGAATATATTCAGGAAAAAACGCATACGCCCTTTTTGGCCAACCAAGCAACCTGGAAAGGCAAATCAGCGCTACAAAGTAGTCTCGCTTCCCATCGGTCAAAAGGGCCATGCTGCAAAAAGTGTCAAAACCAGAAATGCAGGACAGGCCATGGAGAAATGGCAGCCTTGCTACGCTGATGGGCGGGATGTAAATTGCCAACAGCCACTCTGAAGAAGTGTACGGTGTGTCCTGAAACATCTAAAACACACAGCTTAGGGAGCATAGGGCACGTCCACTCATGGGCGTATAAATTGGGAAAACTAAAAATCAGCAAGACACAGGCACCCCAAAGTTTAGGGCTGCTCTGTTGACAAGAACCTCCACTTCATGACACCTTAAATATCCCAGGAAAGAGAAAAATGGATAAAGAAGTTGTGGTCCTTATGTACAATGGAATATCACGCAGACATGAAATCAATATCATAAGGCTAGAAGAAGCAAGATGAGTGGATTTAGGTACGACGATTCTAAGTGAAATAAGTCACACAGAAAAAGACACTTATCATAAGCTATCACTTATAGAGGGAATGTAAAAACCGCTACAGTTGAACTGAATTACAAAACAGAACAGAGTCACACGTTTAGAAAACACACTATGGCTGCTTAATGGGAAAGGTGAGGTGGGGTGATGCATAAAACAAGGATTTCAAATTCGCTCAGATACCGTTCCATACACCCAATATGTAATAGAAAAGACCGACTCATTGCTCAGTGAACTGGACTCAACACCCCCTATTCACCGCACAAGAATATATGTGACTAGTAAGAATCTTAAAACCTATGTATTGATATCTGTCTGGAAGTGAGTCAAGTGGGTGTAAAGCCACATAAGCACAGCCGTGAAAAGCAGCTAAACCCCATTATAAAAATAAATTACTTTTAAAAACCCGTAAAACAAAGACAGTGAAAGAGAGAGAAATTCTTACAAAACTCGTTCAGAGGCTGTGATGCAACCTGGATTGACCATATCTAGACCCACAGCTGGATGAGACATAAGGGTGGACACACTTGGGGCTGAGAGGTTGGGTGAGGTTGGGTGAGCAAACACAGACCCTTTAAAGTAATACGGCGTGGTACCCATCCCATGGGTCCCAAATCTCCTGGTTCAAGGGCATCTTCCTACATCGAAAACATGCATGAGAAACCCAGAAGATGGTACACCGTGTGATTTTGAAAGGTTTCTAAAACGCACCTCATTTCTCATCTCCTTGTGCTCGGGTTCGCCATTCCAGGTACGTTACTAGCAATCTCCCTACTTGGAGAATCAGCACCTTTAACCTCCTGTTCCCTACAGGTTGCAATTTGTCCTGAGGATGAACGGGAAGAGGGGCAACCAATGAGAGACTAGATCTAGGTGTTGGGACAGGCACAGGTCACTCTATTTTCCCATCAGGAAGAAGAATTAACCACAGGCTCAGCCTGCCGCCCAGAAGCAGAATAGGGCCTGAGGCAATCCCGCGCTCTTACGGCCAGCTCCCAAAAAAGCGAGTTGAAAAATGGAGCCCAGGGACACTGCCATTCACAAACCCGCAGAGTTATAAATGATAAATCTCGTCCACAAATATATTGAGGGAAGGCAACGAAGAGGATTTGAAAGCAAGGCAGAATTGCAGGAAACAGGTTTCAGGAGGTAGATTCGAATCGCCTTTAAAGCACATGAAAAGTCGCAAAACGTCGACAATGATGCCCTTGGCCAAAAAGGGCGTATGCGTTTTTTCCTGAATATATTCAGGAAAAAACGCATACGCCCTTTTTGGCCAACCAAGCAACCTGGAAAGGCAAATCAGCGCTACAAAGTAGTCTCGCTTCCCATCGGTCAAAAGGGCCATGCTGCAAAAAGTGTCAAAACCAGAAATGCAGGACAGGCCATGGAGAAATGGCAGCCTTGCTACGCTGAGGGGCGGGATGTAAATTGCCAACAGCCACTCTGAAGAAGTGTACGGTGTGTCCTGAAACATCTAAAACACACAGCTTAGGGAGCATAGGGCACGTCCACTCATGGGCGTATAAATTGGGAAAACTAAAAATCAGCAAGACACAGGCACCCCAAAGTTTAGGGCTGCTCTGTTGACAAGAACCTCCACTTCATGACACCTTAAATATCCCAGGAAAGAGAAAAATGGATAAAGAAGTTGTGGTCCTTATGTACAATGGAATATCACGCAGACATGAAATCAATATCATAAGGCTAGAAGAAGCAAGATGAGTGGACTTAGGTACGATGATTCTAAGTGAAATAAGTAACACAGAAAAAGACACTTATCATAAGCTATCACTTATAGAGGGAATGTAAAAACCGCTACACTTGAACTGAGTTACAAAACAGAACAGAGTCACACGTTTAGAAAACACACTATGGCTGCTTAACGGGAAAGGTGAGGTGGGGTGATGCATAAAACAAGGGTTTCAAATTCGCTCAGATACCGTTCCATACACCCAATATGTAATAGAAAAGACCGACTCATTGCTCAGTGAACTGGACTCAACACCCCCTATTCACCGCACAAGAATATATGTGACTAGTAAGAATCTTAAAACCTATGTATTGATATCTCTCTGGAAGTGAGTCAAGTGGGTGTAAAGCCGCATCAACACAGCCGTGAAAGGCCGCTAAACACCATTATAAAAATAAATTACTTTTAAAAACCCGTAAAACAAAGACAGTGAAAGAGAGAGAAATTCTTCCAAAATTCGGTCAGGGGCTGTGATGCAACCTGGATTGACCATATCTAGACACACAGCTGGATGAGACATAAGGGTGGACACTCTTGGGGCTGAGAGGTTGGGTGAGGTTGGGTGAGCAAACGCACAACCTTTAAAGTAATACTGCGTGGTACGCATCCCATGGGTCCCAAATCTCCAGGTTCAAGGGCATCTTCCTCCATCGAAAACATACATGAGAAACCCAGAAGATGGTACACCGTGTGATTTTGAAAGGTTTCTAAAACGCACCTCATTTCTCATCTCCTTGTGCTCGGGTTCGCCATTCCAGGTACTTTACTAGCAATCTCCCTACTTGGAGAATCAGCACCTTTAACCTCCTGTTCCCTACAGGTTGCAATTTGTCCTGAGGATGAACGGGAAGAGGGGCAACCAATGAGAGACTAGATCTAGGTGTTGGGACAGGCACAGGTCACTCTATTTTCCCATCAGGAAGAAGAATTAACCACAGGCTCAGCCTGCCGCCCAGAAGCAGAATAGGGCCTGAGGCAATCCTGCGCTCTTGCGGCCAGCTCCCAAAAAAGCGAGTTGCAAAATGGAGCCCAGGGACACTGCCTTTCACAAACCCGCAGAGTTATAAATGATAACTCTCGTCCACAAATATATTGAGGGAAGGCAACGAAGAGGATTTGAAAGCAAGGCAGAATTGCAGGAAACAGGTTTCAGGAGGTAGATTCGAATCGCCTTTAAAGCACATGAAAAGTCGCAAAACGTCGACAATGATGCCCTTGGCCAAAAAGGGCGTATGCGTTTTTTCCTGAATATATTCAGGAAAAAACGCATACGCCCTTTTTGGCCAACCAAGCAACCTTGAAAGGCAAATCAGCGCTACAAAGTAGTCTCGCTTCCCATCGGTCAAAAGGGCCATGCTGCAAAAAGTGTCAAAACCAGAAATGCAGGACAGGCCATGGAGAAATGGCAGCCTTGCTACGCTGATGGGCGGGATGTAAATTGCCAACAGCCACTCTGAAGAAGTGTACGGTGTGTCCTGAAACATCTAAAACACACAGCTTAGGGAGCATAGGGCACGTCCACTCATGGGCGTATAAATTGGGAAAACTAAAAATCAGCAAGACACAGGCACCCCAAAGTTTAGGGCTGCTCTGTTGACAAGAACCTCCACTTCATGACACCTTAAATATCCCAGGAAAGAGAAAAATGGATAAAGAAGTTGTGGTCCTTATGTACAATGGAATATCACGCAGACATGAAATCAATATCATAAGGCTAGAAGAAGCAAGATGAGTGGATTTAGGTACGACGATTCTAAGTGAAATAAGTCACACAGAAAAAGACACTTATCATAAGCTATCACTTATAGAGGGAATGTAAAAACCGCTACAGTTGAACTGAATTACAAAACAGAACAGAGTCACACGTTTAGAAAACACACTATGGCTGCTTAATGGGAAAGGTGAGGTGGGGTGATGCATAAAACAAGGATTTCAAATTCGCTCAGATACCGTTCCATACACCCAATATGTAATAGAAAAGACCGACTCATTGCTCAGTGAACTGGACTCAACACCCCCTATTCACCGCACAAGAATATATGTGACTAGTAAGAATCTTAAAACCTATGTATTGATATCTGTCTGGAAGTGAGTCAAGTGGGTGTAAAGCCACATAAGCACAGCCGTGAAAAGCAGCTAAACCCCATTATAAAAATAAATTACTTTTAAAAACCCGTAAAACAAAGACAGTGAAAGAGAGAGAAATTCTTACAAAACTCGTTCAGAGGCTGTGATGCAACCTGGATTGACCATATCTAGACCCACAGCTGGATGAGACATAAGGGTGGACACACTTGGGGCTGAGAGTTTGGGTGAGGTTGGGTGAGCAAACACAGACCCTTTAAAGTAATACTGCGTGGTACCCATCCCATGGGTCCCAAATCTCCTGGTTCAAGGGCATCTTCCTACATCGAAAACATGCATGAGAAACCCAGAAGATGGTACACCGTGTGATTTTGAAAGGTTTCTAAAACGCACCTCATTTCTCATCTCCTTGTGCTCGGGTTCGCCATTCCAGGTACGTTACTAGCAATCTCCCTACTTGGAGAATCAGCACCTTTAACCTCCTGTTCCCTACAGGTTGCAATTTGTCCTGAGGATGAACGGGAAGAGGGGCAACCAATGAGAGACTAGATCTAGGTGTTGGGACAGGCACAGGTCACTCTATTTTCCCATCAGGAAGAAGAATTAACCACAGGCTCAGCCTGCCGCCCAGAAGCAGAATAGGGCCTGAGGCAATCCCGCGCTCTTACGGCCAGCTCCCAAAAAAGCGAGTTGAAAAATGGAGCCCAGGGACACTGCCATTCACAAACCCGCAGAGTTATAAATGATAACTCTCGTCCACAAATATATTGAGGGAAGGCAACGAAGAGGATTTGAAAGCAAGGCAGAATTGCAGGAAACAGGTTTCAGGAGGTAGATTCGAATCGCCTTTAAAGCACATGAAAAGTCGCAAAACGTCGACAATGATGCCCTTGGCCAAAAAGGGCGTATGCGTTTTTTCCTGAATATATTCAGGAAAAAACGCATACGCCCTTTTTGGCCAACCAAGCAACCTGGAAAGGCAAATCAGCGCTACAAAGTAGTCTCGCTTCCCATCGGTCAAAAGGGCCATGCTGCAAAAAGTGTCAAAACCAGAAATGCAGGACAGGCCATGGAGAAATGGCAGCCTTGCTACGCTGAGGGGCGGGATGTAAATTGCCAACAGCCACTCTGAAGAAGTGTACGGTGTGTCCTGAAACATCTAAAACACACAGCTTAGGGAGCATAGGGCACGTCCACTCATGGGCGTATAAATTGGGAAAACTAAAAATCAGCAAGACACAGGCACCCCAAAGTTTAGGGCTGCTCTGTTGACAAGAACCTCCACTTCATGACACCTTAAATATCCCAGGAAAGAGAAAAATGGATAAAGAAGTTGTGGTCCTTATGTACAATGGAATATCACGCAGACATGAAATCAATATCATAAGGCTAGAAGAAGCAAGATGAGTGGACTTAGGTACGATGATTCTAAGTGAAATAAGTAACACAGAAAAAGACACTTATCATAAGCTATCACTTATAGAGGGAATGTAAAAACCGCTACACTTGAACTGAGTTACAAAACAGAACAGAGTCACACGTTTAGAAAACACACTATGGCTGCTTAACGGGAAAGGTGAGGTGGGGTGATGCATAAAACAAGGGTTTCAAATTCGCTCACATACCGTTCCATACACCCAATATGTAATAGACCAGACCTACTCCTTGCTCAGTGAACTGGACACAACACCCCCTATTCACCGCACAAGAATATATCTGACTAGTAAGAATCGTAAAACCTATGTATTGATATCTCTCTGGAAGTGAGTCAAGTGGGTGTAAAGCCGCATCAACACAGCCGTGAAAGGCCGCTAAACACCATTATAAAAATAAATTACTTTTAAAAACCCGTAAAACAAAGACAGTGAAAGAGAGAGAAATTCTTCCAAAATTCGGTCAGGGGCTGTGATGCAACCTGGATTGACCATATCTAGACACACAGCTGGATGAGACATAAGGGTGGACACTCTTGGGGCTGAGAGGTTGGGTGAGGTTGGGTGAGCAAACGCACAACCTTTAAAGTAATACTGCGTGGTACGCATCCCATGGGTCCCAAATCTCCAGGTTCAAGGGCATCTTCCTCCATCGAAAACATACATGAGAAACCCAGAAGATGGTACACCGTGTGATTTTGAAAGGTTTCTAAAACGCACCTCATTTCTCATCTCCTTGTGCTCGGGTTCGCCATTCCAGGTACTTTACTAGCAATCTCCCTCCTTGGAGAATCAGCACCTTTAACCTCCTGTTCCCTACAGGTTGCAATTTGTCCTGAGGATGAACGGGAAGAGGGGCAACCAATGAGAGACTAGATCTAGGTGTTGGGACAGGCACAGGTCACTCTATTTTCCCATCAGGAAGAAGAATTAACCACAGGCTCAGCCTGCCGCCCAGAAGCAGAATAGGGCCTGAGGCAATCCTGCGCTCTTGCGGCCAGCTCCCAAAAAAGCGAGTTGCAAAATGGAGCCCAGGGACACTGCCTTTCACAAACCCGCAGAGTTATAAATGATAACTCTCGTCCACAAATATATTGAGGGAAGGCAACGAAGAGGATTTGAAAGCAAGGCAGAATTGCAGGAAACAGGTTTCAGGAGGTAGATTCGAATCGCCTTTAAAGCACATGAAAAGTCGCAAAACGTCGACAATGATGCCCTTGGCCAAAAACGGCGTATGCGTTTTTTCCTGAATATATTCAGGAAAAAACGCATACGCCCTTTTTGGCCAACCAAGCAACCTTGAAAGGCAAATCAGCGCTACAAAGTAGTCTCGCTTCCCATCGGTCAAAAGGGCCATGCTGCAAAAAGTGTCAAAACCAGAAATGCAGGACAGGCCATGGAGAAATGGCAGCCTTGCTACGCTGATGGGCGGGATGTAAATTGCCAACAGCCACTCTGAAGAAGTGTACGGTGTGTCCTGAAACATCTAAAACACACAGCTTAGGGAGCATAGGGCACGTCCACTCATGGGCGTATAAATTGGGAAAACTAAAAATCAGCAAGACACAGGCACCCCAAAGTTTAGGGCTGCTCTGTTGACAAGAACCTCCACTTCATGACACCTTAAATATCCCAGGAAAGAGAAAAATGGATAAAGAAGTTGTGGTCCTTATGTACAATGGAATATCACGCAGACATGAAATCAATATCATAAGGCTAGAAGAAGCAAGATGAGTGGATTTAGGTACGACGATTCTAAGTGAAATAAGTCACACAGAAAAAGACACTTATCATAAGCTATCACTTATAGAGGGAATGTAAAAACCGCTACAGTTGAACTGAATTACAAAACAGAACAGAGTCACACGTTTAGAAAACACACTATGGCTGCTTAATGGGAAAGGTGAGGTGGGGTGATGCATAAAACAAGGATTTCAAATTCGCTCAGATACCGTTCCATACACCCAATATGTAATAGAAAAGACCGACTCATTGCTCAGTGAACTGGACTCAACACCCACTATTCACCGCACAAGAATATATGTGACTAGTAAGAATCTTAAAACCTATGTATTGATATCTGTCTGGAAGTGAGTCAAGTGGGTGTAAAGCCACATAAGCACAGCCGTGAAAAGCAGCTAAACCCCATTATAAAAATAAATTACTTTTAAAAACCCGTAAAACAAAGACAGTGAAAGAGAGAGAAATTCTTACAAAACTCGTTCAGAGGCTGTGATGCAACCTGGATTGACCATATCTAGACCCACAGCTGGATGAGACATAAGGGTGGACACACTTGGGGCTGAGAGGTTGGGTGAGGTTGGGTGAGCAAACACAGACCCTTTAAAGTAATACGGCGTGGTACCCATCCCATGGGTCCCAAATCTCCTGGTTCAAGGGCATCTTCCTACATCGAAAACATGCATGAGAAACCCAGAAGATGGTACACCGTGTGATTTTGAAAGGTTTCTAAAACGCACCTCATTTCTCATCTCCTTGTGCTCGGGTTCGCCATTCCAGGTACGTTACTAGCAATCTCCCTACTTGGAGAATCAGCACCTTTAACCTCCTGTTCCCTACAGGTTGCAATTTGTCCTGAGGATGAACGGGAAGAGGGGCAACCAATGAGAGACTAGATCTAGGTGTTGGGACAGGCACAGGTCACTCTATTTTCCCATCAGGAAGAAGAATTAACCACAGGCTCAGCCTGCCGCCCAGAAGCAGAATAGGGCCTGAGGCAATCCCGCGCTCTTACGGCCAGCTCCCAAAAAAGCGAGTTGAAAATGGAGCCCAGGGACACTGCCATTCACAAACCCGCAGAGTTATAAATGATAAATCTCGTCCACAAATATATTGAGGGAAGGCAACGAAGAGGATTTGAAAGCAAGGCAGAATTGCAGGAAACAGGTTTCAGGAGGTAGATTCGAATCGCCTTTAAAGCACATGAAAAGTCGCAAAACGTCGACAATGATGCCCTTGGCCAAAAAGGGCGTATGCGTTTTTTCCTGAATATATTCAGGAAAAAACGCATACGCCCTTTTTGGCCAACCAAGCAACCTGGAAAGGCAAATCAGCGCTACAAAGTAGTCTCGCTTCCCATCGGTCAAAAGGGCCATGCTGCAAAAAGTGTCAAAACCAGAAATGCAGGACAGGCCATGGAGAAATGGCAGCCTTGCTACGCTGAGGGGCGGGATGTAAATTGCCAACAGCCACTCTGAAGAAGTGTACGGTGTGTCCTGAAACATCTAAAACACACAGCTTAGGGAGCATAGGGCACGTCCACTCATGGGCGTATAAATTGGGAAAACTAAAAATCAGCAAGACACAGGCACCCCAAAGTTTAGGGCTGCTCTGTTGACAAGAACCTCCACTTCATGACACCTTAAATATCCCAGGAAAGAGAAAAATGGATAAAGAAGTTGTGGTCCTTATGTACAATGGAATATCACGCAGACATGAAATCAATATCATAAGGCTAGAAGAAGCAAGATGAGTGGACTTAGGTACGATGATTCTAAGTGAAATAAGTAACACAGAAAAAGACACTTATCATAAGCTATCACTTATAGAGGGAATGTAAAAACCGCTACACTTGAACTGAGTTACAAAACAGAACAGAGTCACACGTTTAGAAAACACACTATGGCTGCTTAACGGGAAAGGTGAGGTGGGGTGATGCATAAAACAAGGGTTTCAAATTCGCTCAGATACCGTTCCATACACCCAATATGTAATAGAAAAGACCGACTCATTGCTCAGTGAACTGGACTCAACACCCCCTATTCACCGCACAAGAATATATGTGACTAGTAAGAATCTTAAAACCTATGTATTGATATCTCTCTGGAAGTGAGTCAAGTGGGTGTAAAGCCGCATCAACACAGCCGTGAAAGGCCGCTAAACACCATTATAAAAATAAATTACTTTTAAAAACCCGTAAAACAAAGACAGTGAAAGAGAGAGAAATTCTTCCAAAATTCGGTCAGGGGCTGTGATGCAACCTGGATTGACCATATCTAGACACACAGCTGGATGAGACATAAGGGTGGACACTCTTGGGGCTGAGAGGTTGGGTGAGGTTGGGTGAGCAAACGCACAACCTTTAAAGTAATACTGCGTGGTACGCATCCCATGGGTCCCAAATCTCCAGGTTCAAGGGCATCTTCCTCCATCGAAAACATACATGAGAAACCCAGAAGATGGTACACCGTGTGATTTTGAAAGGTTTCTAAAACGCACCTCATTTCTCATCTCCTTGTGCTCGGGTTCGCCATTCCAGGTACTTTACTAGCAATCTCCCTCCTTGGAGAATCAGCACCTTTAACCTCCTGTTCCCTACAGGTTGCAATTTGTCCTGAGGATGAACGGGAAGAGGGGCAACCAATGAGAGACTAGATCTAGGTGTTGGGACAGGCACAGGTCACTCTATTTTCCCATCAGGAAGAAGAATTAACCACAGGCTCAGCCTGCCGCCCAGAAGCAGAATAGGGCCTGAGGCAATCCTGCGCTCTTGCGGCCAGCTCCCAAAAAAGCGAGTTGCAAAATGGAGCCCAGGGACACTGCCTTTCACAAACCCGCAGAGTTATAAATGATAACTCTCGTCCACAAATATATTGAGGGAAGGCAACGAAGAGGATTTGAAAGCAAGGCAGAATTGCAGGAAACAGGTTTCAGGAGGTAGATTCGAATCGCCTTTAAAGCACATGAAAAGTCGCAAAACGTCGACAATGATGCCCTTGGCCAAAAAGGGCGTATGCGTTTTTTCCTGAATATATTCAGGAAAAAACGCATACGCCCTTTTTGGCCAACCAAGCAACCTTGAAAGGCAAATCAGCGCTACAAAGTAGTCTCGCTTCCCATCGGTCAAAAGGGCCATGCTGCAAAAAGTGTCAAAACCAGAAATGCAGGACAGGCCATGGAGAAATGGCAGCCTTGCTACGCTGATGGGCGGGATGTAAATTGCCAACAGCCACTCTGAAGAAGTGTACGGTGTGTCCTGAAACATCTAAAACACACAGCTTAGGGAGCATAGGGCACGTCCACTCATGGGCGTATAAATTGGGAAAACTAAAATCAGCAAGACACAGGCACCCCAAAGTTTAGGGCTGCTCTGTTGACAAGAACCTCCACTTCATGACACCTTAAATATCCCAGGAAAGAGAAAAATGGATAAAGAAGTTGTGGTCCTTATGTACAATGGAATATCACGCAGACATGAAATCAATATCATAAGGCTAGAAGAAGCAAGATGAGTGGATTTAGGTACGACGATTCTAAGTGAAATAAGTCACACAGAAAAAGACACTTATCATAAGCTATCACTTATAGAGGGAATGTAAAACCGCTACAGTTGAACTGAATTACAAAACAGAACAGAGTCACACGTTTAGAAAACACACTATGGCTGCTTAATGGGAAAGGTGAGGTGGGGTGATGCATAAAACAAGGATTTCAAATTCGCTCAGATACCGTTCCATACACCCAATATGTAATAGAAAAGACCGACTCATTGCTCAGTGAACTGGACTCAACACCCCCTATTCACCGCACAAGAATATATGTGACTAGTAAGAATCT
The DNA here is from genome assembly GCF_028021215.1 of Eschrichtius robustus. Taxonomy (NCBI): domain Eukaryota; kingdom Metazoa; phylum Chordata; class Mammalia; order Artiodactyla; family Eschrichtiidae; genus Eschrichtius; species Eschrichtius robustus. The sequence continues at coordinate 226,560 of NW_027175333.1, forward strand.
TAAAACCTATGTATTGATATCTGTCTGGAAGTGAGTCAAGTGGGTGTAAAGCCACATAAGCACAGCCGTGAAAAGCAGCTAAACCCCATTATAAAAATAAATTACTTTTAAAAACCCGTAAAACAAAGACAGTGAAAGAGAGAGAAATTCTTACAAAACTCGTTCAGAGGCTGTGATGCAACCTGGATTGACCATATCTAGACCCACAGCTGGATGAGACATAAGGGTGGACACACTTGGGGCTGAGAGGTTGGGTGAGGTTGGGTGAGCAAACACAGACCCTTTAAAGTAATACTGCGTGGTACCCATCCCATGGGTCCCAAATCTCCTGGTTCAAGGGCATCTTCCTACATCGAAAACATGCATGAGAAACCCAGAAGATGGTACACCGTGTGATTTTGAAAGGTTTCTAAAACGCACCTCATTTCTCATCTCCTTGTGCTCGGGTTCGCCATTCCAGGTACGTTACTAGCAATCTCCCTACTTGGAGAATCAGCACCTTTAACCTCCTGTTCCCTACAGGTTGCAATTTGTCCTGAGGATGAACGGGAAGAGGGGCAACCAATGAGAGACTAGATCTAGGTGTTGGGACAGGCACAGGTCACTCTATTTTCCCATCAGGAAGAAGAATTAACCACAGGCTCAGCCTGCCGCCCAGAAGCAGAATAGGGCCTGAGGCAATCCCGCGCTCTTACGGCCAGCTCCCAAAAAAGCGAGTTGAAAAATGGAGCCCAGGGACACTGCCATTCACAAACCCGCAGAGTTATAAATGATAACTCTCGTCCACAAATATATTGAGGGAAGGCAACGAAGAGGATTTGAAAGCAAGGCAGAATTGCAGGAAACAGGTTTCAGGAGGTAGATTCGAATCGCCTTTAAAGCACATGAAAAGTCGCAAAACGTCGACAATGATGCCCTTGGCCAAAAAGGGCGTATGCGTTTTTTCCTGAATATATTCAGGAAAAAACGCATACGCCCTTTTTGGCCAACCAAGCAACCTGGAAAGGCAAATCAGCGCTACAAAGTAGTCTCGCTTCCCATCGGTCAAAAGGGCCATGCTGCAAAAAGTGTCAAAACCAGAAATGCAGGACAGGCCATGGAGAAATGGCAGCCTTGCTACGCTGAGGGGCGGGATGTAAATTGCCAACAGCCACTCTGAAGAAGTGTACGGTGTGTCCTGAAACATCTAAAACACACAGCTTAGGGAGCATAGGGCACGTCCACTCATGGGCGTATAAATTGGGAAAACTAAAAATCAGCAAGACACAGGCACCCCAAAGTTTAGGGCTGCTCTGTTGACAAGAACCTCCACTTCATGACACCTTAAATATCCCAGGAAAGAGAAAAATGGATAAAGAAGTTGTGGTCCTTATGTACAATGGAATATCACGCAGACATGAAATCAATATCATAAGGCTAGAAGAAGCAAGATGAGTGGACTTAGGTACGATGATTCTAAGTGAAATAAGTAACACAGAAAAAGACACTTATCATAAGCTATCACTTATAGAGGGAATGTAAAAACCGCTACACTTGAACTGAGTTACAAAACAGAACAGAGTCACACGTTTAGAAAACACACTATGGCTGCTTAACGGGAAAGGTGAGGTGGGGTGATGCATAAAACAAGGGTTTCAAATTCGCTCAGATACCGTTCCATACACCCAATATGTAATAGAAAAGACCGACTCATTGCTCAGTGAACTGGACTCAACACCCCCTATTCACCGCACAAGAATATATGTGACTAGTAAGAATCTTAAAACCTATGTATTGATATCTCTCTGGAAGTGAGTCAAGTGGGTGTAAAGCCGCATCAACACAGCCGTGAAAGGCCGCTAAACACCATTATAAAAATAAATTACTTTTAAAAACCCGTAAAACAAAGACAGTGAAAGAGAGAGAAATTCTTCCAAAATTCGGTCAGGGGCTGTGATGCAACCTGGATTGACCATATCTAGACACACAGCTGGATGAGACATAAGGGTGGACACTCTTGGGGCTGAGAGGTTGGGTGAGGTTGGGTGAGCAAACGCACAACCTTTAAAGTAATACTGCGTGGTACGCATCCCATGGGTCCCAAATCTCCAGGTTCAAGGGCATCTTCCTCCATCGAAAACATACATGAGAAACCCAGAAGATGGTACACCGTGTGATTTTGAAAGGTTTCTAAAACGCACCTCATTTCTCATCTCCTTGTGCTCGGGTTCGCCATTCCAGGTACTTTACTAGCAATCTCCCTACTTGGAGAATCAGCACCTTTAACCTCCTGTTCCCTACAGGTTGCAATTTGTCCTGAGGATGAACGGGAAGAGGGGCAACCAATGAGAGACTAGATCTAGGTGTTGGGACAGGCACAGGTCACTCTATTTTCCCATCAGGAAGAAGAATTAACCACAGGCTCAGCCTGCCGCCCAGAAGCAGAATAGGGCCTGAGGCAATCCTGCGCTCTTGCGGCCAGCTCCCAAAAAAGCGAGTTGCAAAATGGAGCCCAGGGACACTGCCTTTCACAAACCCGCAGAGTTATAAATGATAACTCTCGTCCACAAATATATTGAGGGAAGGCAACGAAGAGGATTTGAAAGCAAGGCAGAATTGCAGGAAACAGGTTTCAGGAGGTAGATTCGAATCGCCTTTAAAGCACATGAAAAGTCGCAAAACGTCGACAATGATGCCCTTGGCCAAAAAGGGCGTATGCGTTTTTTCCTGAATATATTCAGGAAAAAACGCATACGCCCTTTTTGGCCAACCAAGCAACCTTGAAAGGCAAATCAGCGCTACAAAGTAGTCTCGCTTCCCATCGGTCAAAAGGGCCATGCTGCAAAAAGTGTCAAAACCAGAAATGCAGGACAGGCCATGGAGAAATGGCAGCCTTGCTACGCTGATGGGCGGGATGTAAATTGCCAACAGCCACTCTGAAGAAGTGTACGGTGTGTCCTGAAACATCTAAAACACACAGCTTAGGGAGCATAGGGCACGTCCACTCATGGGCGTATAAATTGGGAAAACTAAAAATCAGCAAGACACAGGCACCCCAAAGTTTAGGGCTGCTCTGTTGACAAGAACCTCCACTTCATGACACCTTAAATATCCCAGGAAAGAGAAAAATGGATAAAGAAGTTGTGGTCCTTATGTACAATGGAATATCACGCAGACATGAAATCAATATCATAAGGCTAGAAGAAGCAAGATGAGTGGATTTAGGTACGACGATTCTAAGTGAAATAAGTCACACAGAAAAAGACACTTATCATAAGCTATCACTTATAGAGGGAATGTAAAAACCGCTACAGTTGAACTGAATTACAAAACAGAACAGAGTCACACGTTTAGAAAACACACTATGGCTGCTTAATGGGAAAGGTGAGGTGGGGTGATGCATAAAACAAGGATTTCAAATTCGCTCAGATACCGTTCCATACACCCAATATGTAATAGAAAAGACCGACTCATTGCTCAGTGAACTGGACTCAACACCCCCTATTCACCGCACAAGAATATATGTGACTAGTAAGAATCTTAAAACCTATGTATTGATATCTGTCTGGAAGTGAGTCAAGTGGGTGTAAAGCCACATAAGCACAGCCGTGAAAAGCAGCTAAACCCCATTATAAAAATAAATTACTTTTAAAAACCCGTAAAACAAAGACAGTGAAAGAGAGAGAAATTCTTACAAAACTCGTTCAGAGGCTGTGATGCAACCTGGATTGACCATATCTAGACCCACAGCTGGATGAGACATAAGGGTGGACACACTTGGGGCTGAGATGTTGGGTGAGGTTGGGTGAGCAAACACAGACCCTTTAAAGTAATACTGCGTGGTACCCATCCCATGGGTCCCAAATCTCCTGGTTCAAGGGCATCTTCCTACATCGAAAACATGCATGAGAAACCCAGAAGATGGTACACCGTGTGATTTTGAAAGGTTTCTAAAACGCACCTCATTTCTCATCTCCTTGTGCTCGGGTTCGCCATTCCAGGTACGTTACTAGCAATCTCCCTACTTGGAGAATCAGCACCTTTAACCTCCTGTTCCCTACAGGTTGCAATTTGTCCTGAGGATGAACGGGAAGAGGGGCAACCAATGAGAGACTAGATCTAGGTGTTGGGACAGGCACAGGTCACTCTATTTTCCCATCAGGAAGAAGAATTAACCACAGGCTCAGCCTGCCGCCCAGAAGCAGAATAGGGCCTGAGGCAATCCCGCGCTCTTACGGCCAGCTCCCAAAAAAGCGAGTTGAAAAATGGAGCCCAGGGACACTGCCATTCACAAACCCGCAGAGTTATAAATGATAACTCTCGTCCACAAATATATTGAGGGAAGGCAACGAAGAGGATTTGAAAGCAAGGCAGAATTGCAGGAAACAGGTTTCAGGAGGTAGATTCGAATCGCCTTTAAAGCACATGAAAAGTCACAAAACGTCGACAATGATGCCCTTGGCCAAAAAGGGCGTATGCGTTTTTTCCTGAATATATTCAGGAAAAAACGCATACGCCCTTTTTGGCCAACCAAGCAACCTGGAAAGGCAAATCAGCGCTACAAAGTAGTCTCGCTTCCCATCGGTCAAAAGGGCCATGCTGCAAAAAGTGTCAAAACCAGAAATGCAGGACAGGCCATGGAGAAATGGCAGCCTTGCTACGCTGAGGGGCGGGATGTAAATTGCCAACAGCCACTCTGAAGAAGTGTACGGTGTGTCCTGAAACATCTAAAACACACAGCTTAGGGAGCATAGGGCACGTCCACTCATGGGCGTATAAATTGGGAAAACTAAAAATCAGCAAGACACAGGCACCCCAAAGTTTAGGGCTGCTCTGTTGACAAGAACCTCCACTTCATGACACCTTAAATATCCCAGGAAAGAGAAAAATGGATAAAGAAGTTGTGGTCCTTATGTACAATGGAATATCACGCAGACATGAAATCAATATCATAAGGCTAGAAGAAGCAAGATGAGTGGACTTAGGTACGATGATTCTAAGTGAAATAAGTAACACAGAAAAAGACACTTATCATAAGCTATCACTTATAGAGGGAATGTAAAAACCGCTACACTTGAACTGAGTTACAAAACAGAACAGAGTCACACGTTTAGAAAACACACTATGGCTGCTTAACGGGAAAGGTGAGGTGGGGTGATGCATAAAACAAGGGTTTCAAATTCGCTCAGATACCGTTCCATACACCCAATATGTAATAGAAAAGACCGACTCATTGCTCAGTGAACTGGACTCAACACCCCCTATTCACCGCACAAGAATATATGTGACTAGTAAGAATCTTAAAACCTATGTATTGATATCTGTCTGGAAGTGAGTCAGGTGGGTGTAAAGCCACATAAGCACAGCCGTGAAAAGCAGCTAAACCCCATTATAAAAATAAATTACTTTTAAAAACCCGTAAAACAAAGACAGTGAAAGAGAGAGAAATTCTTACAAAACTCGTTCAGAGGCTGTGATGCAACCTGGATTGACCATATCTAGACCCACAGCTGGATGAGACATAAGGGTGGACACACTTGGGGCTGAGAGGTTGGGTGAGGTTGGGTGAGCAAACACAGACCCTTTAAAGTAATACTGCGTGGTACCCATCCCATGGGTCCCAAATCTCCAGGTTCAAGGGCATCTTCCTACATCGAAAACATGCATGAGAAACCCAGAAGATGGTACACCGTGTGATTTTGAAAGGTTTCTAAAACGCACCTCATTTCTCATCTCCTTGTGCTCGGGTTCGCCATTCCAGGTACGTTACTAGCAATCTCCCTACTTGGAGAATCAGCACCTTTAACCTCCTGTTCCCTACAGGTTGCAATTTGTCCTGAGGATGAACGGGAAGAGGGGCAACCAATGAGAGACTAGATCTAGGTGTTGGGACAGGCACAGGTCACTCTATTTTCCCATCAGGAAGAAGAATTAACCACAGGCTCAGCCTGCCGCCCAGAAGCAGAATAGGGCCTGAGGCAATCCCGCGCTCTTATGGCCAGCTCCCAAAAAAGCGAGTTGAAAAATAGAGCCCAGGGACACTGCCATTCACAAACCCGCAGAGTTATAAATGATAACTCTCGTCCACAAATATATTGAGGGAAGGCAACGAAGAGGATTTGAAAGCAAGGCAGAATTGCAGGAAACAGGTTTCAGGAGGTAGATTCGAATCGCCTTTAAAGCACATGAAAAGTCGCAAAACGTCGACAATGATGCCCTTGGCCAAAAAGGGCGTATGCGTTTTTTCCTGAATATATTCAGGAAAAAACGCATACGCCCTTTTTGGCCAACCAAGCAACCTGGAAAGGCAAATCAGCGCTACAAAGTAGTCTCACTTCCCATCGGTCAAAAGGGCCATGCTGCAAAAAGTGTCAAAACCAGAAATGCAGGATAGGCCATGGAGAAATGGCAGCCTTGCTACGCTGAGGGGCGGGATGTAAATTGCCAACAGCCACTCTGGAGAAGTGTACGGTGTGTCCTGAAACGTCTAAAACACACAGCTTAGGGAGCATAGGGCACGTCCACTCATGGGCGTATAAATTGGGAAAACTAAAAATCAGCAAGACACAGGCACCCCAAAGTTTAGGGCTGCTCTGTTGACAAGAACCTCCACTTCATGACACCTTAAATATCCCAGGAAAGAGAAAAATGGATAAAGAAGTTGTGGTCCTTATGTACAATGGAATATCACGCAGACATGAAATCAATATCATAAGGCTAGAAGAAGCAAGATGAGTGGACTTAGGTACGATGATTCTAAGTGAAATAAGTAACACAGAAAAAGACACTTATCATAAGCTATCACTTATAGAGGGAATGTAAAAACCGCTACACTTGAACTGAGTTACAAAACAGAACAGAGTCACACGTTTAGAAAACACACTATGGCTGCTTAACGGGAAAGGTGAGGTGGGGTGATGCATAAAACAAGGGTTTCAAATTGGCTCAGATAGCGTTCCATACACCCAATATGTAATAGAAAAGACCGACTCCTTGCTCAGTGAACTGGACTCAACACCCCCTATTCACCGCACAAGAATATATGTGACTAGTAAGAATCTTAAAACCTATGTATTGATATCTGTCTGGAAGTGAGTCAAGTGGGTGTAAAGCCACATAAGCACAGCCGTGAAAAGCAGCTAAACCCCATTATAAAAATAAATTACTTTTAAAAACCCGTAAAACAAAGACAGTGAAAGAGAGAGAAATTCTTACAAAACTCGTTCAGAGGCTGTGATGCAACCTGGATTGACCATATCTAGACCCACAGCTGGATGAGACATAAGGGTGGACACACTTGGGGCTGAGAGGTTGGGTGAGGTTGGGTGAGCAAACACAGACCCTTTAAAGTAATACTGCGTGGTACCCATCCCATGGGTCCCAAATCTCCAGGTTCAAGGGCATCTTCCTACATCGAAAACATGCATGAGAAACCCAGAAGATGGTACACCGTGTGATTTTGAAAGGTTTCTAAAACGCACCTCATTTCTCATCTCCTTGTGCTCGGGTTCGCCATTCCAGGTACGTTACTAGCAATCTCCCTACTTGGAGAATCAGCACCTTTAACCTCCTGTTCCCTACAGGTTGCAATTTGTCCTGAGGATGAACGGGAAGAGGGGCAACCAATGAGAGACTAGATCTAGGTGTTGGGACAGGCACAGGTCACTCTATTTTCCCATCAGGAAGAAGAATTAACCACAGGCTCAGCCTGCCGCCCAGAAGCAGAATAGGGCCTGAGGCAATCCCGCGCTCTTACGGCCAGCTCCCAAAAAAGCGAGTTGAAAAATGGAGCCCAGGGACACTGCCATTCACAAACCCGCAGAGTTATAAATGATAACTCTCGTCCACAAATATATTGAGGGAAGGCAACGAAGAGGATTTGAAAGCAAGGCAGAATTGCAGGAAACAGGTTTCAGGAGGTAGATTCGAATCGCCTTTAAAGCACATGAAAAGTCGCAAAACGTCGACAATGATGCCCTTGGCCAAAAAGGGCGTATGTGTTTTTTCCTGAATATATTCAGGAAAAAACGCATACGCCCTTTTTGGCCAACCAAGCAACCTGGAAAGGCAAATCAGCGCTACAAAGTAGTCTCGCTTCCCATCGGTCAAAAGGGCCATGCTGCAAAAAGTGTCAAAACCAGAAATGCAGGATAGGCCATGGAGAAATGGCAGCCTTGCTACGCTGAGGGGCGGGATGTAAATTGCCAACAGCCACTCTGGAGAAGTGTACGGTGTGTCCTGAAACATCTAAAACACACAGCTTAGGGAGCATAGGGCACGTCCACTCATGGGCGTATAAATTGGGAAAACTAAAAATCAGCAAGACACAGGCACCCCAAAGTTTAGGGCTGCTCTGTTGACAAGAACCTCCACTTCATGACACCTTAAATATCCCAGGAAAGAGAAAAATGGATAAAGAAGTTGTGGTCCTTATGTACAATGGAATATCACGCAGACATGAAATCAATATCATAAGGCTAGAAGAAGCAAGATGAGTGGACTTAGGTACGATGATTCTAAGTGAAATAAGTAACACAGAAAAAGACACTTATCATAAGCTATCACTTATAGAGGGAATGTAAAAACCGCTACACTTGAACTGAGTTACAAAACAGAACAGAGTCACACGTTTAGAAAACACACTATGGCTGCTTAACGGGAAAGGTGAGGTGGGGTGATGCATAAAACAAGGGTTTCAAATTCGCTCAGATACCGTTCCATACACCCAATATGTAATAAAAAAGACCGACTCATTGCTCAGTGAACTGGACTCAACACTCCCTATTCACCGCACAAGAATATATGTGACTAGTAAGAATCTTAAAACCTATGTATTGATATCTGTCTGGAAGTGAGTCAAGTGGGTGTAAAGCCGCATAAACACAGCCGTGAAAAGCAGCTAAACCCCATTATAAAAATAAATTACTTTTAAAAACCCGTAAAACAAAGACAGTGAAAGAGAGAGAAATTCTTACAAAATTCGTTCAGAGGCTGTGATGCAACCTGGATTGACCATATCTAGACCCAAAGCTGGATGAGTCATAAGGGTGGACACACTTGCGGCTGAGAGGTTGGGTGAGGTTGGGTGAGCAAACACAGACCCTTTAAAGTAATACTGCGTGGTACCCATCCCATGGGTCCCAAATCTCCAGGTTCAAGGGCATCTTCCTACATCGAAAACATGCATGAGAAACCCAGAAGATGGTACACCGTGTGATTTTGAAAGGTTTCTAAAACGCACCTCATTTCTCATCTCCTTGTGTTCGGGTTCGCCATTCCAGCTACTTTACTAGCAATCTCCCTACTTGGAGAATCAGCACCTTTAACCTCCTGTTCCGTACAGGTTGCAATTTGTCCTAAGGATGAAAGGGAAGAGGGGCAACCAATGAGAGACTAGATCTAGGTGTTGGGACAGGCACAGGTCACTCTATTTTCCCATCAGGAAGAAGAATTAACCACAGGCTCAGCCTACCGCCGGGAACCAGAATAGGTCCTTAGGCAATCCCGTGCGTTTGCGGCCAGCTCCCAAAAAAGACAGTTGAAAAATGGAGCTCAGGGGCACTGCAATTCACAAACCTGCTGAGTTATAAATGATAACTCTCGTCCAAAAATATATTGAGGGAAGGCAACGAAGAGGATTTGAAAGCAAGGCAGAATTGCAGGAAACAGATTTCAGGAGGTAGATTCGAATCGCCTTTAAAGCACATGAAAGGTGGCAAAACGTCGACAATGATGACCTTGGCCAAAAAGAGCGTATGCGTTTTTTCCTGAATATATTCAGGAAAAAACGCATACGCTCTTTTTGGCCAACCAAACAACCTGGAAAGGCAAATCAGCGCTACAAAGTAGTCTCGCTTCCCATCGGTCAAAAGGGCCATGCTGCAAAAATTTTCAAAACCAGAAATGCAGGACAGGCCATGGAGAAATGGCAGCCTTGCTACGCTGATGGGAGGGATGTAAATTGCCAACAGCCACACTGGAGAAGTGTACGGTGTGTCCTGAAACTTCGAAAAAACACAGCTTAGGGAGCATAGGGCACGTCCACTCATGGTCGTATAAATTGGGAAAACTAAAAATCAGCAAGACACAGGCACCCCAATGATTAGGGCTGCTCTGTTCACAAGAACCTCCACTTCATGACACCTTAAATATCCCAGGAAAGAAAAAAATGGATAAAGAAGTTGTGGTCCTTATGTAAAATGCAATATCACTCAGACATGAAATAAATGTCATAAGGCTAGTAGAAGCAAGATGAGTGGATTTAGGAACGACGATTCTAAGTGAACTAAGTCACACAGAAAAAGACACTTATCATAAGCTATCACTTATAGAGGGAATGTAAAAACCGCTACACTTGAGCTGAATTACAAAACAGAACAGAGTCACACGTTTAGAAAACACACTATGGCTGCTTAACGGGAAAGGTGAGGTGGGGTGATGCATAAAACAAGGGTTTCAAATTCGCTCACATACCGTTCCATACACCCAATATGTAATAGACAAGACCTACTCCTTGCTCAGTGAACTGGACACAACACCCCCTATTCACCGCACAAGAATATATCTGACTAGTAAGAATCGTAAAACCTATGTATTGATATCTCTCTGGAAGTGAGTCAAGTGGGTGTAAAGCCGCATCAACACAGCCGTGAAAGGCCGCTAAACACCATTATAAAAATAAATTACTTTTAAAAACCCGTAAAACAAAGACAGTGAAAGAGAGAGAAATTCTTCCAAAATTCGGTCAGGGGCTGTGATGCAACCTGGATTGACCATATCTAGACACACAGCTGGATGAGACATAAGGGTGGACACTCTTGGGGCTGAGAGGTTGGGTGAGGTTGGGTGAGCAAACGCACAACCTTTAAAGTAATACTGCGTGGTACGCATCCCATGGGTCCCAAATCTCCAGGTTCAAGGGCATCTTCCTCCATCGAAAACATACATGAGAAACCCAGAAGATGGTACACCGTGTGATTTTGAAAGGTTTCTAAAACGCACCTCATTTCTCATCTCCTTGTGCTCGGGTTCGCCATTCCAGGTACTTTACTAGCAATCTCCCTACTTGGAGAATCAGCACCTTTAACCTCCTGTTCTCTACAGGTTGCAATTTGTCCTGAGGATGAACGGGAAGAGGGGCAACCAATGAGAGACTAGATCTAGGTGTTGGGACAGGCACAGGTCTCTCTATTTTCCCATCAGGAAGAAGAATTAACCACAGGCTCAGCCTGCCGCCCAGAAGCAGAATAGGGCCTGAGGCAATCCTGCGCTCTTGCGGCCAGCTCCCAAAAAAGCGAGTTGCAAAATGGAGCCCAGGGACACTGCCTTTCACAAACCCGCAGAGTTATAAATGATAACTCTCGTCCACAAATATATTGAGGGAAGGCAACGAAGAGGATTTGAAAGCAAGGCAGAATTGCAGGAAACAGGTTTCAGGAGGTAGATTCGAATCGCCTTTAAAGCACATGAAAAGTCGTAAAACGTCGACAATGATGCCCTTGGCCAAAAAGGGCGTATGCGTTTTTTCCTGAATATATTCAGGAAAAAACGCATACGCCCTTTTTGGCCAACCAAGCAACCTTGAAAGGCAAATCAGCGCTACAATGTAGTCTCGCTTCCCATCGGTCAAAAGGGCCATGCTGCAAAAAGTGTCAAAACCAGAAATGCAGGACAGGCCATGGAGAAATGGCAGCCTTGCTACGCTGATGGGCGGGATGTAAATTGCCAACAGCCACTCTGAAGAAGTGTACGGTGTGTCCTGAAACATCTAAAACACACAGCTTAGGGAGCATAGGGCACGTCCACTCATGGGCGTATAAATTGGGAAAACTAAAAATCAGCAAGACACAGGCACCCCAAAGTTTAGGGCTGCTCTGTTGACAAGAACCTCCACTTCATGACACCTTAAATATCCCAGGAAAGAGAAAAATGGATAAAGAAGTTGTGGTCCTTATGTACAATGGAATATCACGCAGACATGAAATCAATATCATAAGGCTAGAAGAAGCAAGATGAGTGGACTTAGGTACGATGATTCTAAGTGAAATAAGTCACACAGAAAAAGACACTTATCATAAGCTATCACTTATAGAGGGAATGTAAAAACCGCTACACTTGAACTGAGTTACAAAACAGAACAGAGTCACACGTTTAGAAAACACACTATGGCTGCTTAACGGGAAAGGTGAGGTGGGGTGATGCATAAAACAAGGGTTTCAAATTCGCTCAGATACCGTTCCATACACCCAATATGTAATAGAAAAGACCGACTCCTTGCTCAGTGAACTGGACTCAACACCCCCTATTCACCGCACAAGAATATATGTGACTAGTAAGAATCTTAAAACCTATGTATTGATATCTGTCTGGAAGTGAGTCAAGTGGGTGTAAAGCCGCATAAACACAGCCGTGAAAAGCAGCTAAACCCCATTATAAAAATAAATTACTTTTAAAAACCCGTAAAACAAAGACAGTGAAAGAGAGAGAAATTCTTACAAAATTCGTTCAGAGGCTGTGATGCAACCTGGATTGAACATATCTAGACCCACAGCTGGATGAGACATAAGGGTGGACACACTTGGGGCTGAGAGGTTGGGTGAGGTTGGGTGAGCAAACACAGACCCTTTAAAGTAATACTGCATGGTACCCATCACATGGGTCCCAAATCTCCAGGTTCAAGGGCATCTTCCTACATCGAAAACATGCATGAGAAACCCAGAAGATGGTACACCGTGTGATTTTGAAAGGTTTCTAAAACGCACCTCATTTCTCATCTCCTTGTGCTCGGGTTCGCCATTCCAGGTACGTTACTAGCAATCTCCCTACTTGGAGAATCAGCACCTTTAACCTCCTGTTCCCTACAGGTTGCAATTTGTCCTGAGGATGAACGGGAAGAGGGGCAACCAATGAGAGACTAGATCTAGGTGTTGGGACAGGCACAGGTCACTCTATTTTCCCATCAGGAAGAAGAATTAACCACAGGCTCAGCCTGCCGCCCAGAAGCAGAATAGGGCCTGAGGCAATCCCGCGCTCTTACGGCCAGCTCCCAAAAAAGCGAGTTGAAAAATGGAGCCCAGGGACACTGCCATTCACAAACCCGCAGAGTTATAAATGATAACTCTCGTCCACAAATATATTGAGGGAAGACAACGAAGAGGATTTGAAAGCAAGGCAGAATTGCAGGAAACAGGTTTCAGGAGGTAGATTCGAATCGCCTTTAAAGCACATGAAAAGTCGCAAAACGTCGACAATGATGCCCTTGGCCAAAAAGGGCGTATGCGTTTTTTCCTGAATATATTCAGGAAAAAACGCATACGCCCTTTTTGGCCAACCAAGCAACCTGGAAAGGCAAATCAGCGCTACAAAGTAGTCTCGCTTCCCATCGGTCAAAAGGGCCATGCTGCAAAAAGTGTCAAAACCAGAAATGCAGGACAGGCCATGGAGAAATGGCAGCCTTGCTACGCTGAGGGGCGGGATGTAAATTGCCAACAGCCACTCTGGAGAAGTGTACGGTGTGTCCTGAAACATCTAAAACACACAGCTTAGGGAGCATAGGGCACGTCCACTCATGGGCGTATAAATTGGGAAAACTAAAAATCAGCAAGACACAGGCACCCCAAAGTTTAGGGCTGCTCTGTTGACAAGAACCTCCACTTCATGACACCTTAAATATCCCAGGAAAGAGAAAAATGGTTAAAGAAGTTGTGGTCCTAATGTACAATGGAATATCACGCAGACATGAAATCAATATCATAAGGCTAGTAGAAGCAAGATGAGTGGACTTAGGTACGATGATTCTAAGTGAAATAAGTCACACAGAAAAAGACACTTATCATAAGCTATCACTTATAGAGGGAATGTAAAAACCGCTACACTTGAACTGAGTTACAAAACAGAACAGAGTCACACGTTTAGAAAACACACTATGGCTGCTTAACGGGAAAGGTGAGGTGGGGTGATGCATAAAACAAGGGTTTCAAATTCGCTTAGATACCGTTCCATACACCCAATATGTAATAGACAACACCGACTCATTGCTCAGTGAACTGGACTCAACACCCCCTATTCACCGCACAAGAATATATGTGACTAGTAAGAACCTTAAAACCTATGTATTGATATCTGTCTGGAAGTGAGTCAAGTGGGTGTAAAGCCGCATAAACACAGCCGTGAAAAGCAGCTAAACCCCATTATAAAAATAAATTACTTTTAAAAACCCGTAAAACAAAGACAGTGAAAGAGAGAGAAATTCTTACAAAATTCGTTCAGAGGCTGTGATGCAACCTGGATTGACCATATCTAGACCCACAGCTGGATGAGACATAAGGGTGGACACACTTGGGGCTGAGAGGTTGGGTGAGGTTGGGTGAGCAAACACAGACCCTTTAAAGTAATACTGCGTGGTACCCATCCCATGGGTCCCAAATCTCCAGGTTCAAGGGCATCTTCCTACATCGAAAACATGCATGAGAAACCCAGAAGATGGTACACCGTGTGATTTTGAAAGGTTTCTAAAACGCACCTCATTTCTCATCTCCTTGTGCTCGGGTTCGCCATTCCAGTTACGTTACTAGCAATCTCCCTACTTGGAGAATCAGCACCTTTAACCTCCTGTTCTCTACAGGTTGCAATTTGTCCTGAGGATGAACGGGAAGAGGGGCAACCAATGAGAGACTAGATCTAGGTGTTGGGACAGGCAGAGGTCACTCTATTTTCCCATCAGGAAGAAGAATTAACCACAGGCTCAGCCTGCCGCCCCGAAGCAGAATAGGGCCTGAGGCAATCCCGCGCTCTTACGGCCAGCTCCCAAAAAAGCGAGTTGAAAAATGGAGCCCAGGGACACTGCCATTCACAAACCCGCAGAGTTATAAATGATAACTCTCGTCCACAAATATATTGAGGGAAGGCAACGAAGAGGATTTGAAAGCAAGGCAGAATTGCAGGAAATAGGTTTCAGGAGGTAGATTCGAATCGCCTTTAAAGCACATGAAAAGTCGCAAAACGTAGACAATGATGCCCTTGGCCAAAAAGGGCGTATGCGTTTTTTCCTGAATATATTCAGGAAAAAACGCATACGCCCTTTTTGGCCAACCAAGCAACCTGGAAAGGCAAATCAGCGCTACAAAGTAGTCTCGCTTCCCATCGGTCAAAAGGGCCATGCTGCAAAAAGTGTCAAAACCAGAAATGCAGGACAGGCCATGGAGAAATGGCAGCCTTGCTACGCTGAGGGGCGGGATGTAAATTGCCAACAGCCACTCTGGAGAAGTGTACGGTGTGTCCTGAAACATCTAAAACACACAGCTTAGGGAGCATAGGGCACGTCCACTCATGGGCGTATAAATTGGGAAAACTAAAAATCAGCAAGACACAGGCACCCCAAAGTTTAGGGCTGCTCTGTTGACAAGAACCTCCACTTCGTGACACCTTAAATATCCCAGGAAAGAGAAAAATGGTTAAAGAAGTTGTGGTCCTTATGTACAATGGAATATCACGCAGACATGAAATCAATATCATAAGGCTAGTAGAAGCAAGATGAGTGGACTTAGGTACGATGATTCTAAGTGAAATAAGTCACACAGAAAAAGACACTTATCATAAGCTATCACTTATAGAGGGAATGTAAAAACCGCTACACTTGAACTGAGTTACAAAACAGAACAGAGTCACACGTTTAGAAAACACACTATGGCTGCTTAACGGGAAAGGTGAGGTGGGGTGATGCATAAAACAAGGGTTTCAAATTCGCTCAGATACCGTTCCATACACCCAATATGTAATAGACAACACCGACTCATTGCTCAGTGAACTGGACTCAACACCCCCTATTCACCGCACAAGAATATATGTGACTAGTAAGAACCTTAAAACCTATGTATTGATATCTGTCTGGAAGTGAGTCAAGTGGGTGTAAAGCCGCATAAACACAGCCGTGAAAAGCAGCTAAACCCCATTATAAAAATAAATTACTTTTAAAAACCCGTAAAACAAAAACAGTGAAAGAGAGAGAAATTCTTACAAAATTCGTTCAGAGGCTGTGATGCAACCTGGATTGACCATATCTAGACCCACAGCTGGATGAGACATAAGGGTGGACACACTTGGGGCTGAGAGGTTGGGTGAGGTTGGGTGAGCAAACACAGACCCTTTAAAGTAATACTGCGTGGTACCCATCCCATGGGTCCCAAATCTCCAGGTTCAAGGGCATCTTCCTACATCGAAAACATGCATGAGAAACCCAGAAGATGGTACACCGTGTGATTTTGAAAGGTTTCTAAAACGCACCTCATTTCTCATCTCCTTGTGCTCGGGTTCGCCATTCCAGGTACGTTACTAGCAATCTCCCTACTTGGAGAATCAGCACCTTTAACCTCCTGTTCCCTACAGGTTGCAATTTGTCCTGAGGATGAACGGGAAGAGGGGCAACCAATGAGAGACTAGATCTAGGTGTTGGGACAGGCACAGGTCACTCTATTTTCCCATCAGGAAGAAGAATTAACCACAGGCTCAGCCTACCGCCGGGAACCAGAATAGGGCCTTAGGCAATCCCGTGCGTTTGCGGCCAGCTCCCAAAAAAGACAGTTGAAAAATGGAGCTCAGGGGCACTGCAATTCACAAACCTGCTGAGTTATAAATGATAACTCTCGTCAAAAAATACATTGAGGGAAGGCAACGAAGAGGATTTGAAAGCAAGGCAGAATTGCAGGAAACAGATTTCAGGAGGTAGATTCGAATCGCCTTTAAAGCACATGAAAGGTGGCAAAACGTCGACAATGATGACCTTGGCCAAAAAGAGCGTATGCGTTTTTTCCTGAATATATTCAGGAAAAAACGCATACGCCCTTTTTGGCCAACCAAGCAACCTGGAAAGGCAAATCAGCGCTACAAAGAAGTCTCGCTTCCCATCGGTCAAAAGGGCCATGCTGCAAAAATTTTCAAAACCAGAAATGCAGGACAGGCCATGGAGAAATGGCAGCCTTGCTACGCGGATGGGAGGGATGTAAATTGCCAACAGCCACACTGGAGAAGTGTACGGTGTGTCCTGAAACTTCGAAAAAACACAGCTTAGGGAGCATAGGGCACGTCCACTCATGGTCGTATAAATTGGGAAAACTAAAAATCAGCAAGACACAGGCACCCCAATGATTAGGGCTGCTCTGTTGACAAGAACCTCCACTTCATGACACCTTAAATATCCCAGGAAAGAAAAAAATGGATAAAGAAGTTGTGGTCCTTATGTAAAATGGAATATCACTCAGACATGAAATAAATGTCATAAGGGTAGTAGAAGCAAAATGAGTGGATTTAGGAACGACGATTCTAAGTGAAATAAGTCACACAGAAAAAGACACTTATCATAAGCTATCACTTATAGAGGGAATGTAAAAACCGCTACACTTGAACTGAATTACAAAACAGAACAGAGTCACACGTTTAGAAAACACACTATGGCTGCTTAACGGGAAAGGTGAGGTGGGGTGATGCATAAAACAAGGGTTTCAAATTCGCTCACATACCGTTCCATACACCCAATATGTAATAGACAAGACCTACTCCTTGCTCAGTGAACTGGACACAACACCCCCTATTCACCGCACAAGAATATATCTGACTAGTAAGAATCGTAAAACCTATGTATTGATATCTCTCTGGAAGTGAGTCAAGTGGGTGTAAAGCCGCATCAACACAGCCGTGAAAGGCCGCTAAACACCATTATAAAAATAAATTACTTTTAAAAACCCGTAAAACAAAGACAGTGAAAGAGAGAGAAATTCTTCCAAAATTCGGTCAGGGGCTGTGATGCAACCTGGATTGACCATATCTAGACACACAGCTGGATGAGACATAAGGGTGGACACTCTTGGGGCTGAGAGGTTGGGTGAGGTTGGGTGAGCAAACGCACAACCTTTAAAGTAATACTGCGTGGTACGCATCCCATGGGTCCCAAATCTCCAGGTTCAAGGGCATCTTCCTCCATCGAAAACATACATGAGAAACCCAGAAGATGGTACACCGTGTGATTTTGAAAGGTTTCTAAAACGCACCTCATTTCTCATCTCCTTGTGCTCGGGTTCGCCATTCCAGGTACTTTACTAGCAATCTCCCTACTTGGAGAATCAGCACCTTTAACCTCCTGTTCCCTACAGGTTGCAATTTGTCCTGAGGATGAACGGGAAGAGGGGCAACCAATGAGAGACTAGATCTAGGTGTTGGGACAGGCACAGGTCACTCTATTTTCCCATCAGGAAGAAGAATTAACCACAGGCTCAGCCTGCCGCCCAGAAGCAGAATAGGGCCTGAGGCAATCCCGCGCTCTTACGGCCAGCTCCTAAAAAAGCGAGTTGAAAAATGGAGCCCAGGGACACTGCCATTCACAAACCCGCAGAGTTATAAATGATAACTCTCATCCACAAATATATTGAGGGAAGGCAACGAAGAGGATTTGAAAGCAAGGCAGAATTGCAGGAAACAGGTTTCAGGAGGTAGATTCGAATCGCCTTTAAAGCACATGAAAAGTCGCAAAACGTCGACAATGATGCCCTTGGCCAAAAAGGGCGTATGCGTTTTTTCCTGAATATATTCAGGAAAAAACGCATACGCCCTTTTTGGCCAACCAAGCAACCTGGAAAGGCAAATCAGCGCTACAAAGTAGTCTCGCTTCCCATCGGTCAAAAGGGCCATGCTGCAAAAAGTGTCAAAACCAGAATTGCAGGACAGGCCATGGAGAAATGGCAGCCTTGCTACGCTCTTGGGCGGGATGTAAATTGCCAACAGCCACTCTGAAGAAGTGTACGGTGTGTCCTGAAACATCTAAAACACACAGCTTAGGGAGCATAGGGCACGTCCACTCATGGGCGTATAAATTGGAAAAACTAAAAATCAGCAAGACACAGGCACCCCAAAGTTTAGGGCTGCTCTGTTGACAAGAACCTCCACTTCATGACACCTTAAATATCCCAGGAAAGAGAAAAATGGATAAAGAAGTTGTGGTCCTTATGTACAATGGAATATCACGCAGACATGAAATCAATATCATAAGGCTAGAAGAAGCAAGATGAGTGGACTTAGGTACGATGAATCTAAGTGAAATAAGTCACACAGAAAAAGACACTTATCATAAGCTATCACTTATAGAGGGAATGTAAAAACCGCTACACTTGAACTGAGTTACATAACAGAACAGGGTCACACGTTTAGAAAACACAATATGGCTGCTTAACGGGAAAGGTGAGGTGGGGTGATGCATAAAACAAGGGTTTCAAATTGGCTCAGATACCGTTCCATACACCCAATATGTAATAGAAAAGACCGACTCCTTGCTCAGTGAACTGGACTCAACACCCCCTATTCACCGCACAAGAATATATGTGACTAGTAAGAATCTTAAAACCTATGTATTGATATCTGTCTGGAAGTGAGTCAAGTGGGTGTAAAGCCGCATAAACACAGCCGTGAAAAGCAGCAAAACCCCATTATAAAAATAAATTACTTTTAAAAACCCGTAAAACAAAGACAGTGAAAGAGAGAGAAATTCTTACAAAATTCGTTCAGAGGCTGTGATGCAACCTGGATTGAACATATCTAGACCCACAGCTGGATGAGACATAAGGGTGGACACACTTGGGGCTGAGAGGTTGGGTGAGGTTGGGTGAGCAAACACAGACCCTTTAAAGTAATACTGCGTGGTACCCATCCCATGGGTCCCAAATCTCCAGGTTCAAGGGCATCTTCCTACATCGAAAACATGCATGAGAAACCCAGAAGATGGTACACCGTGTGATTTTGAAAGGTTTCTAAAACGCACCTCATTTCTCATCTCCTTGTGCTCGGGTTCGCCATTCCAGGTACGTTACTAGCAATCTCCCTACTTGGAGAATCAGCACCTTTAACCTCCTGTTCCCTACAGGTTGCAATTTGTCCTGAGGATGAACGGGAAGAGGGGCAACCAATGAGAGACTAGATCTAGGTGTTGGGACAGGCACAGGTCACTCTATTTTCCCATCAGGAAGAAGAATTAACCACAGGCTCAGCCTACCGCCGGGAACCAGAATAGGGCCTTAGGCAATCCCGTGCGTTTGCGGCCAGCACCCAAAAAAGACAGTTGAAAAATGGAGCTCAGGGGCACTGCAATTCACAAACCTGCTGACTTATAAATGATAACTCTCGTCCACAAATATATTGAGGGAAGGCAACGAAGAGGATTTGAAAGCAAGGCAGAATTGCAGGAAACAGGTTTCAGGAGGTAGATTCGAATCGCCTTTAAAGCACATGAAAAGTCGCAAAACGTCGACAATGATGCCCTTGGCCAAAAAGGGCGTATGCGTTTTTTCCTGAATATATTCAGGAAAAAACGCATACGCCCTTTTTGGCCAACCAAGCAACCTGGAAAGCAAATCAGCGCTACAAAGTAGTCTCGCTTCCCGTCGGTCAAAAGGGCCATGCTGCAAAAAGTGTCAAAACCAGAAATGCAGGACAGGCCATGGAGAAATGGCAGCCTTGCTACGCTGAGGGGCGGGATGTAAATTGCCAACAGCCAATCTGGAGAAGTGTACGGTGTGTCCTGAAACATCTAAAACACACAGCTTAGGGAGCATAGGGCACGTCCACTCATGGGCGTATAAATTGGGAAAACTAAAAATCAGCAAGACACAGGCACCCCAAAGTTTAGGGCTGCTCTGTTGACAAGAACCTCCACTTCATGACACCTTAAATATCCCAGGAAAGAGAAAAATGGATAAAGAAGTTGTGGTCCTTATGTACAATGGAATATCACGCAGACATGAAATCAATATCATAAGGCTAGAAGAAGCAACATGAATGGACTTAGGTACGATGATTCTAAGTGAAATAAGTCACACAGAAAAAGACACTTATCATAAGCTATCACTTATAGAGGGAATGTAAAAACCGCTACACTTGAACTGAGTTACAAAACAGAACAGAGTCACACGTTTAGAAAACACACTATGGCTGCTTAACGGGAAAGGTGAGGTGGGGTGATGCATAAAACAAGGGTTTCAAATTGGCTCAGATACCGTTCCATACACCCAATATGTAATAGACAACACCGACTCATTGCTCAGTGAACTGGACTCAAAACCCCCTATTCACCGCACAAGAATATATGTGACTAGTAAGAATCTTAAAACCTATGTATTGATATCTGTCTGGAAGTGAGTCAAGTGGGTGTAAAGCCGCATAAACACAGCCGTGAAAAGCAGCTAAACCCCATTATAAAAATAAATTACTTTTAAAAAACCGTAAAACAAAGACAGTGAAAGAGAGAGAAATTCTTACAAAATTCGTTCAGAGGCTGTGATGCAACCTGTATTGACCATATCTAGACCCACAGCTGGATGAGACATAAGGGTGGACCCACTTGGGGCTGAGAGTTTGGGTGAGGTTGGGTGAGCAAACACAGACCCTTTAAAGTAATACTGCGTGGTACCCATCCCATGGGTCCCAAATCTCCAGGTTCAAGGGCATCTTCCTACATCGAAAACATGCATGAGAAACCCAGAAGATGGTACACCGTGTGATTTTGAAAGGTTTCTAAAACGCACCTCATTTCTCATCTCCTTGTGTTCGGGTTCGCCATTCCAGCTACTTTACTAGCAATCTCCCTACTTGGAGAATCAGCACCTTTAACCTCCTGTTCCGTACAGGTTGCAATTTGTCCTGAGGATGAAAGGGAAGAGGGGCAACCAATGAGAGACTAGATCTAGGTGTTGGGACAGGCACAGGTCACTCTCTTTTCCCATCAGAAAAAAGAATTAACCACAGGCTCAGCCTACCGCCGGGAACCAGTATAGGGCCTTAGGCAATCCCGTGCGTTTGCAGCCAGCTCCCAAAAAAGACAGTTGAAAAATGGAGCTCAGGGGCACTGCAATTCACAAACCTGCTGAGTTATAAATGATAACTCTCGTCCAAAAATATATTGAGGGAAGGCAACGAAGAGGATTTGAAAGCAAGGCAGAATTGCAGGAAACAGATTTCAGGAGGTAGATTCGAATCGCCTTTAAAGCACATGAAAGGTGGCAAAACGTCGACAATGATGACCTTGGCCAAAAAGAGCGTATGCGTTTTTTCCTGAATATATTCAGGAAAAAACGCATACGCCCTTTTTGGCCAACCAAGCAACCTGGAAAGGGAAATCAGCGCTACAAAGTAGTCTCGCTTCCCATCGGTCAAAAGGGCCATGCTGCAAAAATTTTCAAAACCAGAAATGCAGGACAGGCCATGGAGAAATGGCAGCCTTGCTACGCTGATGGGCGGGATGTAAATTGCCAACAGCCACTCTGAAGAAGTGTACGGTGTGTCCTGAAACATCTAAAACACACAGCTTAGGGAGCATAGGGCACGTCCACTCATGGGCGTATAAATTGGGAAAACTAAAAATCAGCAAGACACAGGCACCCCAAAGTTTAGGGCTGCTCTGTTGACAAGAACCTCCACTTCATGACACCTTAAATATCCCAGGAAAGAGAAAAATGGATAAAGAAATTGTGGTCCTTATGTACAATGGAATATCACGCAGACATGAAATCAAGGTCATAAGGCTAGTACAAGCAAGATGAGTGGACTTAGGTACGATGATTCTAAGTGAAATAAGTCACACAGAAAAAGACACTTATCATAAGCTATCACTTATAGAGGGAATGTAAAAACCGCTACACTTGAACTGAGTTACAAAACAGAACAGAGTCACACGTTTAGAAAACACACTATGGCTGCTTAACGGGAAAGGTGAGGTGGGGTGATGCATAAAACAAGGGTTTCAAATTCGCTCACATACCGTTCCATACACCCAATATGCAATAGAAAAGACCGACTCCTTGCTCAGTGAACTGGACTCAACACCCCCTATTCACCACACAAGAATATATGTGACTAGTAAGAATCTTAAAACCTATGTATTGATATCTGTCTGGAAGTGAGTCAAGTGGGTGTAAAGCCGCATAAACACAGCCGTGAAAAGCAGATAAACCCCATTATATAAAAAAATTACTTTTAAAAACCCGTAAAACAAAGACAGTGAAAGAGAGAGAAATTCTTACAAAATTCGTTCAGAGGCTGTGATGCAACCTGGATTAACCATATCTAGACCCACAGCTGGATGAGACATAAGGGTGGACACACTTTGGGCTGAGAGGTTGGGTGAGGTTGGGTGAGCAAACACAGACCCTTTAAAGTAATACTGCGTGGTACCCATCCCATGGGTCCCAAATCTCCAGGTTCAAGGGCATCTTCCTACATCGAAAACATGCATGAGAAACCCAGAAGATGGTACACCGTGTGATTTTGAAAGGTTTCTAAAACGCACCTCATTTCTCATCTCCTTGTGCTCGGGTTCGCCATTCCAGGTACGTTACTAGCAATCTCCCTACTTGGAGAATCAGCACCTTTAACCTCCTGTTCCCTACAGGTTGCAATTTGTCCTGAGGATGAACGGGAAGAGGGGCAACCAATGAGAGACTAGATCTAGGTGTTGGGACAGGCACAGGTCACTCTATTTTCCCATCAGGAAGAAGAATTAACCACAGGCTCAGCCTGCCGCCCAGAAGCAGAATAGGGCCTGAGGCAATCCCGCGCTCTTACGGCCAGCTCCCAAAAAAGCGAGTTGAAAAATGGAGCCCAGGGACACTGCCATTCACAAACCCGCAGAGTTATAAGTGATAACTCTCGTCCACAAATATATTGAGGGAAGGCAACGAAGAGGATTTGAAAGCAAGGCAGAATTGCAGGAAACAGGTTTCAGGAGGTAGATTCGAATCGCCTTTAAAGCACATGAAAAGTCGCAAAACGTCGACAATGATGCCCTTGGCCAAAAAGGGCGTATGCGTTTTTTCCTGAATATATTCAGGAAAAAACGCATACGCCCTTTTTGGCCAACCAAGCAACCTGGAAAGCAAATCAGCGCTACAAATTAGTCTCGCTTCCCATCGGTCAAAAGGGCCATGCTGCAAAAAGTGTCAAAACCAGAAATGCAGGACAGGCCATGGAGAAATGGCAGCCTTGCTACAATGAGGGGCGGGATGTAAATTGCCAACAGCCACTCTGGAGAAGTGTACGGTGTGTCCTGAAACATCTAAAACACACAGCTTAGGGAGCATAGGGCACGTCCACTCATGGGCGTATAAATTGGGAAAACTAAAAATCAGCAAGACACAGGCACCCCAAAGTTTAGGGCTGCTCTGTTGACAAGAACCTCCACTTCATGACACCTTAAATATCCCAGGAAAGAGAAAAATGGATAAAGAAGTTGTGGTCCTTATGTACCATGGAATATCACGCAGATATGAAATCAATATCATAAGGCTAGAAGAAGCAAGATGAGTGGACTTAGGTACGATGATTCTAAGTGAAATAAGTCACACAGAAAAAGACACTTATCATAAGCTATCACTTATAGAGGGAATGTAAAAACCGCTACACTTGAACTGAGTTACAAAACAGAACAGAGTCACACGTTTAGAAAACACACTATGGCTGCTTAACGGGAAAGGTGAGGTGGGGTGATGCATAAAACAAGGGTTTCAAATTCGCTCAGATACCGTTCCATACACCCAATATGTAATAGACAACACCGACTCATTGCTCAGTGAACTGGACTCAACACCCCCTATTCACCGCACAAGAATATATGTGACTAGTAAGAATCTTAAAACCTATGTATTGATATCTGTCTGGAAGTGAGTCAAGTGGGTGTAAAGCCGCATAAACACAGCCGTGAAAAGCAGCTAAACCCCATTATAAAAATAAATTACTTTTAAAAACCTGTAAAACAAAGACAGTGAAAGAGAGAGAAATTCTTACACAATTCGTTCAGAGGCTGTGATGCAACCTGGATTGACCATATCTAGACCCACAGCTGGATGAGACATAAGGGTGGACACACTTGGGGCTGAGAGGTTGGGTGAGGTTGGGTGAGCAAACACAGACCCTTTAAAGTAATACTGCGTGGTACCCATCCCATGGGTCCCAAATCTCCAGGTTCAAGGGCATCTTCCTACATCGAAAACATGTATGAGAAACCCAGAAGATGGTACACCGTGTGATTTTCAAAGGTTTCTAAAACGCACCTCATTTCTCATCTCCTTGTGTTCGGGTTCGCCATTCCAGCTACTTTACTAGCAATCTCCCTACTTGGAGAATCAGCACCTTTAACCTCCTGTTCCTTACAGGTTGCAATTTGTCCTGAGGATGAAAGGGAAGAGGGACAACCAATGAGAGACTAGATCTAGGTGTTGGGACAGGCACAGGTCACTCTATTTTCCCATCAGGAAGAAGAATTAACCACAGGCTCAGCCTACCGCCGGGAACCAGAATAGGGCCTTAGGCAATCCCGTGCGTTTGCGGCCAGCTCCCAAAAAAGACAGTTCAAAAATGGAGCTCAGGGGCACTGCAATTCACAAACCTGCTGACTTATAAATGATAACTCTCGTCCACAAATATATTGAGGGAAGGCAACGAAGAGGAGTTGAAAGCAAGGCAGAATTGCAGGAAACAGATTTCAGGAGGTAGATACGAATCGCCTTTAAAGCACATGAAAGGTGGCAAAACGTCGACAATGATGACCTTGGCCAAAAAGAGCGTATGCGTTTTTTCCTGAATATATTCAGGAAAAAACGCATACGCCCTTTTTGGCCAACCAAGCAACCTGGAAAGGGAAATCAGCGCTACAAAGTAGTCTCGCTTCCCATCGGTCAAAAGGGCCATGCTGCAAAAATTTTCAAAACCAGAAATGCAGGACAGGCCATGGAGAAATGGCAGCCTTGCTACGCTGATGGGCGGGATGTAAATTGCCAACAGCCACTCTGAAGAAGTGTACGGTGTGTCCTGAAATATCTAAAACACACAGCTTAGGGAGCATAGGGCACGTCCACTCATGGGCGTATAAATTGGGAAAACTAAAAATCAGCAAGACACAGGCACCCCAAAGTTTAGGGCTGCTCTGTTGACAAGAACCTCCACTTCATGACACCTTAAATATCCCAGGAAAGAGAAAAATGGATAAAGAAGTTGTGGTCCTTATGTACAATGGAATATCACGCAGATATGAAATCAATATCATAAGGCTAGAAGAAGCAAGATGAGTGGACTTAGGTACGATGATTCTAAGTGAAATAAGTCACACAGAAAAAGACACTTATCATAAGCTATCACTTATAGAGGGAATGTAAAAACCGCTACACTTGAACTGAGTTACAAAACAGAACAGAGTCACACGTTTAGAAAACACACTATGGCTGCTTAACGGGAAAGGTGAGGTGGGGTGATGCATAAAACAAGGGTTTCAAATTCGCTCAGATACCGTTCCATACACCCAATATGTAATAGACAACACCGACTCATTGCTCAGTGAACTGGACTCAACACCCCCTATTCACCGCACAAGAATATATGTGACTAGTAAGAATCTTAAAACCTATGTATTGATATCTGTCTGGAAGTGAGTCAAGTGGGTGTAAAGCCGCATAAACACAGCCGTGAAAAGCAGCTAAACCCCATTATAAAAATAAATTACTTTTAAAAACCTGTAAAACAAAGACAGTGAAAGAGAGAGAAATTCTTACACAATTCGTTCAGAGGATGTGATGCAACCTGGATTGACCATATCTAGACCCACAGCTGGATGAGACATAAGGGTGGACACACTTGGGGCTGAGAGGTTGGGTGAGGTTGGGTGAGCAAACACAGACCCTTTAAAGTAATACTGCGTGGTACCCATCCCATGGGTCCCAAATCTCCAGGTTCAAGGGCATCTTCCTACATCGAAAACATGTATGAGAAACCCAGAAGATGGTACACCGTGTGATTTTGAAAGGTTTCTAAAACGCAACTCATTTCTCATCTCCTTGTGTTCGGGTTCGCCATTCCAGCTACTTTACTAGCAATCTCCCTACTTGGAGAATCAGCACCTTTAACCTCCTGTACCCTACAGGTTGCAATTTGTCCTGAGGATGAACGGGAAGAGGGGCAACCAATGAGAGACTAGATCTAGGTGTTGGGACAGGCACAGGTCACTGTATTTTCCCATCAGGAAGAAGAATTAACCACAGGCTCAGCCTGCCGCCCAGAAGCAGAATAGGGCCTGAGGCAATCCCGCGCTCTTACGGCCAGCTCCCAAAAAAGGGAGTTGAAAAATGCAGCCCAGGGACACTGCCATTCACAAACCCGCAGAGTTATAAATGATAACTCTCGTCCACAAATATATTGAGGGAAGGCAACGAAGAGGATTTGAAAGCAAGGCAGAATTGCAGGAAACAGGTTTCAGGAGGTAGATTCGAATCGCCTTTAAAGCACATGAAAAGTCGCAAAACGTCGACAATGATGCCCTTGGCCAAAAAGGGCGTATGCGTTTTTTCCTGAATATATTCAGGAAAAAACGCATACGCCCTTTTTGGCCAACCAAGCAACCTGGAAAGGCAAATCAGCGCTACAAAGTAGTCTCGCTTCCCATCGGTCAAAAGGGCCATGCTGCAAAAAGTGTGAAAACCAGAAATGCAGGACAGGCCATGGAGAAATGGCAGCCTTGCTACGCTGATGGGCGGGATGTAAATTGCCAACAGCCACTCTGGAGAAGTGTACGGTGTGTCCTGAAACATCTAAAACACACAGCTTAGGGAGCATAGGGCACGTCCACTCATGGGCGTATAAATTGGGAAAACTAAAAATCAGCAAGACACAGGCACCCCAAAGTTTAGGGCTGCTCTGTTGACAAGAACCTCCACTTCATGACACCTTAAATATCCCAGGAAAGAGAAAAATGGATAAAGAAGTTGTGGTCCTTATGTACAATGGAATATCACTCAGACATGAAATCAATGTCATAAGGCTACTAGAAGCAAGATGAGTGGATTTAGGTACGACGATTCTAAGTGAAATAAGTCACACAGAAAAAGACACTTATCATAAGCTATCACTTATAGAGGGAATGTAAAAACCGCTACACTTGAACTGAATTACAAAACAGAACAGAGTCACACGTTTAGAAAACACACTATGGCTGCTTAACGGGAAAGGTGAGGTGGGGTGATGCATAAAACAAGGGTTTCAAATTCGCTCAGATACCGTTCCATACACCCAATATGTAATAGAGAAGACCGACTCCTTGCTCAGTGAACTGGACTCAACACCCCCTATTCACCACAGAAGAATATATGTGACTAGTAAGAATCTTAAAACCTATGTATTGATATCTGTCTGGAAGTGAGTCAAGTGGGTGTAAAGCCGCATAAACACAGCCGTGAAAAGCAGCTATACCCCATTATAAAAATAAATTACTTTTAAATACCCGTGAAACAAAGACAGTGAAAGAGAGAGAAATTCTTACAAAATTCGTTCAGGGGCTGTGATGCAACCTGGATTGACCATATCTAGACCCACAGCTGGATGAGACATAAGGGTGGACACACTTGGGGCTGAGAGGTTGGGTGAGGTTGGGTGAGCAAACACAGACCCTTTAAAGTAATACTGCCTGGTACCCATCCCATGGGTCCCAAATCTCCAGGTTCAAGGGCATCTTCCTACATCAAAAACATACATGAGAAATCCAGAAGATGGTACACCGTGTGATTTTGAAAGGTTTCTAAAACGCACCTCATTTCTCATCTCCTTGTGCTCGGGTTCGCCATTCCAGCTACTTTACTAGCAATCTCCCTACTTGGAGAATCAGCACCTTTAACCTCCTGTTCCCTACAGGTTGCAATTTGTCCTGAGGATGAACGGGAAGAGGGGCAACCAATGAGAGACTAGATCTAGGTGTTGGGACAGGCACAGGTCACTCTATTTTCCCATCAGGAAGAAGAATTAACCACAGGCTCAGCCTGCCGCCCAGAAGCAGAATAGGGCCTGAGGCAATCCCGCGCTCTTACGGCCAGCTCCCAAAAAAGGGAGTTGAAAAATGCAGCCCAGGGACACTGCCATTCACAAACCCGCAGAGTTATAAATGATAACTCTCGTCCACAAATATATTGAGGGAAGGCAACGAAGAGGATTTGAAAGCAAGGCAGAATTGCAGGAAACAGGTTTCAGGAGGTAGATTCGAATCGCCTTTAAAGCACATGAAAAGTCGCAAAACGTCGACAATGATGCCCTTGGCCAAAAAGGGCGTATGCGTTTTTTCCTGAATATATTCAGGAAAAAACGCATACGCCCTTTTTGGCCAACCAAGCAACCTGGAAAGGCAAATCAGCGCTACAAAGTAGTCTCGCTTCCCATCGGTCAAAAGGGCCATGCTGC
This sequence comes from Eschrichtius robustus, assembly GCF_028021215.1. NCBI lineage: Eukaryota > Metazoa > Chordata > Mammalia > Artiodactyla > Eschrichtiidae > Eschrichtius > Eschrichtius robustus. Next base: position 255,780 of record NW_027175333.1, read on the forward strand.
AAAAAGTGTGAAAACCAGAAATGCAGGACAGGCCATGGAGAAATGGCAGCCTTGCTACGCTGATGGGCGGGATGTAAATTGCCAACAGCCACTCTGGAGAAGTGTACGGTGTGTCCTGAAACATCTAAAACACACAGCTTAGGGAGCATAGGGCACGTCCACTCATGGGCGTATAAATTGGGAAAACTAAAAATCAGCAAGACACAGGCACCCCAAAGTTTAGGGCTGCTCTGTTGACAAGAACCTCCACTTCATGACACCTTAAATATCCCAGGAAAGAGAAAAATGGATAAAGAAGTTGTGGTCCTTATGTACAATGGAATATCACTCAGACATGAAATCAATGTCATAAGGCTACTAGAAGCAAGATGAGTGGATTTAGGTACGACGATTCTAAGTGAAATAAGTCACACAGAAAAAGACACTTATCATAAGCTATCACTTATAGAGGGAATGTAAAAACCGCTACACTTGAACTGAATTACAAAACAGAACAGAGTCACACGTTTAGAAAACACACTATGGCTGCTTAATGGGAAAGGTGAGGTGGGGTGATGCATAAAACAAGGGTTTCAAATTCGCTGAGATACCGATCCATACACCCAATATGTAATAGACAAGACCTACTCCTTGCTCAGTGAACTGGACTCAACACCCCCTATTCACCGCACAAGAATATATCTGACTAGTAAGAATCGTAAAACCTATGTATTGATATCTGTCTGGAAGTGAGTCAAGTGGGTGCAAAGCCTCATAAACACAGCCGTGAAAAGGAGCTAAACCCCATTATAAAAATAAATTACTTTAAAAAACACATAAAACAAAGACAGTGAAAGAGAGATAAATTCTTACACAATTCGTTCAGGGGCTGTGATGCAACCTGGATTGACCATATCTAGACCCACAGCTGGATGAGACATAAGGGTGGACACTCTTGGGGCTGAGAGGTTGGGTGAGGTTGGGTGAGCAAACGCAGAACCTTTAAAGTAATACTGCATGGTACCCATCCCATGGGTCCCAAATCTCCAGGTTCAAGGGCATCTTCCTACATCAAAAACATGCATGAGAAACCCAGAAGATGGTACACCGTGTGATTTTGAAAGGTTTTTAAAACGCTCCTCATTTCTCATCTCCTTGTGCTCGGGTTCGCCATTCCAGCTACTTTACTAGCAAACTCCCTACGTGGAGAATCAGCACCTTTAACCTCCTGTTCCCTACAGGTTGCAATTTGTCCTGAGGATGAACGGGAAGAGGGGCAACCAATGAGAGACTAGATCTAGGTGTTGGGACAGGCACAGGTCACTCTATTTTCCCATCATGAAGAAGAATTAACCACAGGCTCAGCCTGCCCCCCAGAAGCAGAATAGGGCCTGAGGCAATACCGCGCTTTTGCGGCCAGCTCCCAAAAAAGCGAGTTGAAAAATGGAGCTCAAGCACATTGCAATTCACAAACCCGCAGAGTTATAAATGATAACTCTCGTCCACAAATATATTGAGGGAAGGCAATGAAGAGGATTTGAAAGCAAGGCAGAATTGCAGGAAACAGGTTTCAGGAGGTAGATTCGAATCGCCTTTAAAGCACATGAAAAGTCGCAAAACGTCGACAATGATGCCCTTGGCCAAAAAGGGCGTATGCGTTTTTTCCTGAATATATTCAGGAAAAAACGCATACGCCCTTTTTGGCCAACCAAGCAACCTGGAAAGGCAAATCAGCGCTACAAAGAAGTCTCGCTTCCCATCGGTCAAAAGGGCCATGCTGCAAAAAGTGTCAAAACCAGAAATGCAGGACAGGCCATGGAGAAATGTCAGCCTTGCTACGCTGATTGGCGGGATGTAAATTGCCAACAGGCACTCTGGAGAAGTGTACGGTGTGTCCTGAAACATCGAAAAAATACAGCTTAGGGAGCATAGGGCACGTCCACTCATGGGCGTATAAATTGGGAAAACTAAAAATCAGCAAGACACAGGCACCCCAAAGTTTAGGGCTGCTCTGTTGACAAGAACCTCCACTTCATGACACCTTAAATATCCCAGGAAAGAGAAAAATGGATAAAGAAGTTGTGGTCCTTATGTACAATGGAATATCACTCAGACATGAAATCAATGTCATAAGGCTAGTAGAAACAAGGTGAGTGGATTTAGGTACGACGATTCTAAGTGAAATAAGTCACACAGAAAAAGACACTTATCATAAGCTATCACTTATAGAGGGAATGTAAAAACCGCTACACTTGAACTGAATTACAAAACAGAACAGAGTCACACGTTTAGAAAACACACTATGGCTGCTTAACGGGAAAGGTGAGGTGGGGTGATGCATAAAACAAGGGTTTCAAATTCGCTCAGATACCGTTCCATACACCCAATATGTAATAGACAAGACCTACTCCTTGCTCAGTGAACTGGACTCAACACCCCCTATTCACCGCACAAGAATATATGTGACTAGTAAGAATCTTAAAACCTATGTATTGATATTTGTCTGGAAGTGAGTCAAGTGGGTGTAAAGCGGCATAAACACAGCAGTGAAAAGTAGCGAATCCCCATTTTAAATTAAATAACTTTAAAAAACCCAAAAAAATAAGACAGTGATATAGAGAGGAAATTTTACATAATTCGTTCCTGGGCTGTGATGCAACCTTGTTTGATCATATCTAGACCCACAGCTGGATGAGAAATAAAGCTGGACACTCTTGCAGCTGAAGGACTCTTTCCCTAGTTACCAGATTGGGGAACGTAAATAGGCTGCCGCCCTCTGGCCGTTACCTGCAAAAGCAGCTTTAATACCTGTGTTAATGGTCACTTCATATGAACAAGTACTTCAGGGCTGTAAATGAAACCTGCCCTCAAAATGTCTTGAGGGAGGTAGTGGCCAAAACTTTTCAAAATGTGACACTTACTTTAAGAAAACAATTTGAAGAACTAAGCTGTAATCACAGTTTGATAAATAAAAAGAGCATGCTTTAAAAATCAATTTCAACAGATTATGGGACACATGCAAATTCAGCCACACAGAGGTATCAGCTCGCACCTGTTAGAATAACCAGCAGCAAGCAAACTACAAACAATAAATATTGAAGGTGTTTTGGAGAAATGCATACCCTCAATTTTAAGTGGGACATAACCTGGAAAGAGCCACTAATGAGAACTGAATGGTGGTGCCTTTAAAACGTACACACTGAGCTACCATATGATACAGCAAGCCCACTCCTTGGCCTATAACATAAGGAGATAGAACTGGAAAGACACAGGCAAGCAAATGTGCATTGCAGCAGTATTACAATAACCAAGACATTCAGGCAACCAAAAAGTCCATCAAGAGGTGCGTGGCCAAAGAATAACTGGTACACGTACAGATGGAATATGAGCCAGGGAAAAAAACAAAACAATGCCATTTGCAGCACTGTGTATGATTCTTGAGTTAATCAGGCAAATTGTACTAAGTCAGAAAGCAAAAGACACATATCCTATAATATCACTTATAGGTCTTAGCTAAAAATTGATACCAATGAAGATATTTCCACAGAGAAATGCAATCACAGATTCATTAAACAAACTTAGGGTTCACCAAATGGAAAGGTGTGAGGATTGGATACATTAGGATATTGGGGTTAAGATAGATATAGAAACACATGTGAAATATGTAATCACCAAAGACCTAAGTAATACCAAGACAAGACTACTCAACATGGTGTCATAACCTACATGGGAAAATGATCCAAAGAAGAATAGATATATGTATATGTTTAAAAGAACCACATCTTGCACACCTAGAAGAAACAAAACATTTTAATCAAATTTGCTCTGACAAAAAATAAAAATTAAATTAAAAAAAGAACAAGAAGTAATGAGACATAAACTTAAGGGGCTTTGTGCTGGCACATTGCATTCTAATTTACAACCAGAACATGACTTCCATTAAGGCTCTGTGATCACTAATAAAGCAGCTTTATAAGCAATGTTGAAGGTAGCTTAAAAGAAGTCTCACTAATTATTGATAGTAACAAGGAAACAAAGAAAAGTAAAAATCTCACTGCAAAAAGTATACATAGGGTAAGGATAGTAGATCAAACACTGATTAAACTTCTGTAAAGAATAAAAGACAACAGTAGTATGGTTTGTTAAAAAAGAGAGGGCCCAAATAAATCTGAAATGAAAGAGATGATGTTACAACAGACACCACAGAAATACAAAGTATCCTAAGATACACACAGGGTAACTCAGGGCTCAGACTGGACAGAGCCCACTCTCCAGTCCCCTGTACATGACTTACAGGAGCCTCAGGAACTGAGGAGGGGGTCCCTGAGGAGAGGCTCAAGATAGAATATGGTAGGCATTAACATGACTGCATTCATCTTAAACATGCCTGAACTACATTCACACGAGATGATTTTGTCCTGTATGTACATCGGCACCTCTAGCCGGAACTGCAGATCTTTGGCTTCAACACCTCTACTGACAACATTAGCTTCACCTGCTGTGGACCGTCTCCTATAGGATTTCTAGAATCACAAAACATCGAAGCTTCACAGGACCCAGAGTCTGTGCGACTCCACACAGAGTCTCAGAGTCTCAACTCCACTCAGATACTCCACTCTTGGAGGGCACACACAAAGTAGTGTGCACATCAGGACCCAGGGGAAGGAGCAGTGACCCCGTAGGAGAATGACCAGAACTACCTGCTACTTTTAGAGGGTCTCCTGCAGAGGCAGCTGGTGGCTGTGGCTGTGGCTCACCGTGAGGACAACGACACTGGCAGCAGAAGTTCTGGGAAATACTCCTTGGTGTGAGCCCTCCCAGAGTCCGCCATTAGCCCCACCAAGAGCAAGGTAGGCTCCAGTGCTGGGTCGCCTCAGGCCAAACAACCAACAGGGAGGGAACCCAGCCCCATGCATCAGCAGACAAGCAGATTCAACTTTTTATTAAAGTTTTATTTAATCCGTAGACAAGCGGATTAAAGCTCTGCCCACCAAAGCAACACCCAGCTCTACCCACCACCAGTCCCTCCCATCAGGAAGCTTGCACAAGCCTCTAAGATAGACTCATCCACCAGAGAGCAGACAGCAGAAGCAAGAAGAACTACAATTCTGCAGCCTGTGGAAGGAAAACCACATTCACAAAAAGATAGACAAAATGAAAAGGCAGAGGACTTTATACCAGATCAAGGAACAAGATAAAACCCCAGAAAAACAACGAAATGAGGTGGAGATAGGGAACCTTCCAGAAAAAGAATTCAGAATAATGATAGTGAAGTTGAGCCAAGACCTTAGAAAAAGAAAGGAGGCAAAGATCGAGAAGACACAAGAAATGCTTAACAAAGACCTAGAAGAATTAAGGAACAAACACCTAGAAGAATTAAAGAACAAACAAACAGAGGTGAACAATGTAATAACTGAAATGAAAAATACACTAGAAGGAATCAGTAGCAGAATAACTGTGGCAGAAGAACGGATAAGTGGCCTGGAAGACAGAAAGGTGGAAATCACTGCCATGGAACAGAATAAAGAAAAAGAATGAAAATAAATGAAGACACCCCAAGAGTCCCCTGGGACAACATTAAACGCAACAACATTCGCATTATAGGGGTCCCAGAAGGAGAAGAGAGAGAGAAAGGACCCGAGAATATATTTGAAGAGATTATGGTCAAAAACTTCCCTAGCATGGGAAAAGAAATAGCCACCCAAGTCCAGAAGCACAGAGTGTCCCAGGCAGGAGAAACCAAAGGAGAAAAATGACAAGACACATAGTAATCAAATTGACAAAAATTAACGACAAAGAAAAATTATTGAAAGCAGCAAGGGAAAAATGACAAATAACATACAAGGGAAATCCCATAAGGATAACAGCTGATTTCTCAGCAGAAAATCTACAAGCCAGAAGGAAGTGGCATGATAAATTTAAAGTGATGAAAGGGAAGAACCTACAACCAAGGGTACTGCACCCTGCAAAGAGCTCATTCAGATTTGATGGAGAAATCAAAAGCCTTACAGACAAGCAAAAGCTAAGAGAATTCAGCACCATGCAACCAGCTCTACACCAAATGCTAAAAGAACTTCTCTAAGTGGGAAACACAAGAGAAGAAAAGGACCCACCAAGACAAACCCATAACAATTAAGAAAATAGTAGTAGGAACATACATATCGATAATTACCTTAAACGTGAATGCACTAAATGTTCCAACCAAAAGACATAGACTGGCTGAATGCATACAAAAACAAGACCCATATATATGCTGTCTACAAGAGACCCATTTCAGACCTAGGGACACATACAGACTGAAAGTGAGGCGATGGAAAAATATATTCTATGCTAATGAAAATCAAAAGAAAGCTGGAGTAGCAATACTCATATCAGATAAAATAGACTTTAAAATAAAGAATGTTACAAGAGACAAGGAAAGACACTACATAATGGTCAAGGGATCAATCCAAGAAGAAGATATAACAATTATAAATATATATGTACCCAACATAGGAGCACCTCAATGTATAAGGCAACTGCTAACAGCTATAAAAGAGGAAATCGACAGTAACACAATAATAGCGGGGGACTTTAACAGCTCACTTACACCAGTGGAGATCAGCCAGACAGAAAATTAATAAGGAAACACAAGCTTTAAATGACACAATAGACCAGATAGAGTTCATTGATATTTATAGGACATTCCATCCAAAAACAGCAGATTACACGTTCTTCTCAACTGCACACGGAACATTCTCCAGGATAGATCACATCTTGGGTCACAGATAAAGCCTCAGTAAATTTAGGAAAACTGAAATCATATCAAGCAGCTGTTCCGACCACAATGCTATGAGATTAGAAATCAATTACACGGAAAAAACCGTAAAAAACACAAACACATGGAGGCTAAACAATACGTTACTAAATAACCAAGAGATCACTGAAGAAATCAAAGGGGAAATCAAAAACTACCTAGAGACAAATGACAACAAAAACACGATGATCCAAAACCTATGGGATGCAGCAAAAGGAGTTCTAAGAGGGAAGTTTATAGCAATACAAGCCTACCTCAAGAAACAAGAAAAATCTCAAATAAACAATCTAACCTTACACCTAGAGGAACTAGAGTAAGAAGAACAAAACCCAAAGTTAGTAGAAGGAAAGAAATCCTAAAGATCAGAGCAGAAATAAATGAAATATAAACAAAGAAAACGGAAGCAAAGATCATCAAAACTAAAAGCTGGTTCTTTGAGAAGATAAGCAAAAATGATCAACTTTTAGCCACACTCAAGAAAAAGAGGGAGAGGACGCAAATCAACAAAATTAGAAGTGAAAAAGGAGAAGTTACAACAGACACCACAGGAATACAAAGCATCCTAAGAGACTACTACAAGCAACTCTGTGCCAATAAAATGGACAATCTGGAAGAAATGGACAAATTCTTAGAAAGGTATAACCTTCTAAGACTGAACCAGGAAGAAATAGAAAATATGAACAAACCTATCACAAGCAATGAAATTGAAACTGTGATTAAAAATCTTCCAACAAACAAAAGTCCAGAACCAGATGGCATCACAGGTGAATTCTATCAAACATTTAGAGAAGAGCTAACACCCAACCTTCTCAAATTCTTCAAAACAATTGCAGGGGAAGGAACACTCCCAAACTCATTCTATGAGACCACCATCACCCTGATACCAAAATCAGACAGAGATACTACAAGGAAAGAAAATTATACACCAATATCCCTGATGAATATAGATGCAAAAATCCTCAACAAAATACTAGCAAACAGAATCGAACAACACATTAAAAGGATCATACACCATGATCAAGTGGGGTTTATCCCAGGGATGCAAGGATTCTTCAATATACACAAATCAATGTGATACACCATATTAACAAATTGTAGAATAAAACCATATGGTCATCTCAATAGATGAAGGAAAAGATTTTGAGAAAATTCAACACTCATTTACGATAAAAACTCTGCAGAGTGTGGGCATAGAGGGAAACTACCTCAACATAATAAAGGCCATATATGACAAACCCACAGCAAACAGCATTCTCAATGGTGAAAAACTGAAAGCGTTTCCTCTAAGATCAGGAACAAGACGAGGATGTCCACTCTCACCACTGCTATTCAACATAGTTTTGGAAGTCCTAGCCATGGCAATCAGAGAAGAAAAAGAAATAAAAGGAATACAAAACGGAAAAGAAGAAGTAAAATTGTCACTGTTTGCAGATGACATGATATCATAGATAGAGAATCTTAAAGATGCCACCAGAAAACCACTGGAGCTAATCAATGAATTTGGTAAAGTTGCAGGATACAAAATTAATGCACAGAAATTGCTTGCATTCCTATACACTAACAATGAAAGATCAGAAAGAGAAATTAAGGAAACAATCCCATTACCACTGCAACAAAAAGAATAAAATACCTAGGAATAAACGTACCTAAGGAAGTAAAAGACCTGTACTCAGAAAACTATAAGACACTGATGAAAGAAATCAAAGATGATATAAACAGATGGAGACATATACCATGTCCTTGGATTAGAAGAATCAATATTGTGAAAATGACTATACTACCCAAAGCAATCTACAGATTCAATGCAATCCCGATCAAAATACTTTTGGCATTTTCTACAGAACAAGAAAAAAATATCTTAAAATTTGTAGGGAGACACAAAAGACCCTGGATAGCCAAAGCAGTCTTGAGGGGGAAAAAAAAAGAGGCTGGAGGAATCAGATTTCCAGACTTCAGACTATATTACAAAGCTACAGTAATCAAGATAATATGGTACTGACACAAACACAGAAATATAGGTCAATAGAAAAGGATAGAAAGCACAGAGATAAACCCACGTACCTATGGTTAACTAATCTATGACAAAGGAGGCAAGGGTATACAATGGAGAAAAGACAGTGTCTTCAGTAAGTGGTGCTGGGAAAACTGGACAGCTACATGTAAATAATGAAATTAGTACACTCCCTAACACCATACACAAAAATAACTCAAAATGGATTAGAGACCTAAATATAAGACCAGCCACTATAAAACTCTTAGAAGAAAACATAAGCAGAACAGTCTATGACATAAATCACAGCAAGATCCTTTTTGACCCACCTCCTAGAGAAATGGAAATAAAAACAAAAATTAAAAAATGGGACCGAATGAAACATAAATTCTTTTGCACAGCAAAGGAAAACTTAAGCAAGATGAAAAGACGACCATCAGAATGGGAGAAAATAGTTTCAAATGAAGCAAATGGCAAAGGATTAATCTACAAAAAGCAGCTCATGTAGCTCAATATCACAAAACCAAAAAACCCAATCCAAAAATGGGCAGAAGACCTAAATAGACATTTCTCCAAAGAAGATATACAGGTTGCCAACAAACACATGAAAGGATGCTGAACATCACTAATCATTAGAGAAATGCAAATCAAAACTACAGTGAGGTATCACCTCACACCAGTCAGAATGGCCATCATCAAAAAATCTACCAACAATAAATGCTGGAGAGGCATTTATTGGAGAAAAAGGAACCCTCTTGCACTGTTGGTGGGAATGTAAATTGATATAGCCACTAGGGAGAACGGTATGGGGCTTCCTTAAAACTAAAAATAGAACTACCATACAACCCAGCAAACCCACTCCTGGACATTTACCCTGAGAAAACCATAATTCAAAAAGAGTCATGTACCACAATGTTCACTGTAGCTCTATTTACAATAGCCAGGACATGGAAGCAACCTAAGTGTCCATCAACAGATAAATGGATAAAGAAGATGTGGCACATATATACAATGGAACATTATTCAGCCATAAAAAGAAACGAAATTGAGTTATTTTTAGTGAGGTGGATGGATCTAGAGTCTGTCCTACAGAGTGAAGTAAGTCAGAAAGAGAAAAACAAATACCGTATGCTAACACATATATATGGAATCTAAAAAAAAAAAAAAGTTTATGAAGAACCTAGGGGCAGGAAAGGATTAAGGACACAGACGTAGAGAAAGGACTTGAGGACATGGGGAGAGGGAAGGGTAAGCTGGGACAAAGTGAGAGAGTGGTATGGACATATATACACTACCAAATGTAAAATTGATAGCTACTGGGAAGCAGCCACATAGCACAGGGAGATCAGCTCTGTGCTTTGTGACCACCTAAAAGGGTGGGATAAGGGAGTGAGAGGGAGGTGCAAGAGGGAGGGGATATGGTGTTATATGTATACGCATAGCTGATTCACTTTTTTATACAGCAGAAACTAACACACAATTGTAAAGCAATTATACTCCAATAAAGATGTAAAAGAAAAAAAAAAAAAAAAGAAAGCCCAGAGATAAACCTACACACCTATGGCCCACTAATCTATGACAAAGGAGGCAAGGGTATACAATGGAGAAAAGACAGTCTCTTCAATAAGTGGTGCTGGGAAAAATGGACAGCTACATGTAAAAGAATGAAATTAGAACACTCCCTAACACCATACACAAAAAATAAACTCCAAATGGATTAGAGACCGAAATGTAAGACCGGACACTATAAAACTCTTAGAGGAAAACATAGGAAGAATACTCTTTGACATAAATCACAGCAAGATCTTTTTTGATCCACCTCCTAGAGTAATGGAATAAAAAAAAAAAAAAAAACAAATGGGAGCAAATGAAACCTAAAAGCTTTTGCAAAGCAAAGGAAACTACAAACAAGACGAAAAGACAACCCTCAGAATGGGAGAAAATATTTGCAAACGAATCAATGGACAAAGGATTAATCTCCAATGTATATAAACAGCTCATGCACCTCAACAGTAAAAAAAACAAACAACCCAATCCAAAAATGGGCAGATGACGTAAATAGACATTTGTCCCAAGAAGACATACAGATGACCAAGAAACACATGAAAAGCTACTCAACATCACTAATTATTAGAGAAATATAAACCAAAACTACAATGAGGTATCACCTCACACGAGTTAGAATGGGCATCATCAGAAAATCTACAAACAACAAATGCTGGAGAGGGTGTGGAGAAAAGGGAACCCTCTTACACTATTTGTGGGAATGTAAATTGATACAGTCACTATGGAGAACAGTATGGAGGTTCCTTAAAAAACTAAAAATAGAATTACCATATGACCCAGCAATCCCACTACTGGCCATATACCCAGAGAAAACCATAATTCAAAAAGACATATTCACCACAATATTCATTGCAGCACTATTTACAATAGCCAGGTCATGGAAGCAACCTAAATGCCCATAGACAGACGAACGGAAAAGATGTGCTACATATATAAAATGGAATATTACTCAGCCATAAAAAGGAATGAAATTGGGTCATTTGTAGAGACGTGGATAGATCTAGAGACTGTCATACAGAGTGAAGTAAGTCAGAAAGAGAAAAACAAATATCGTATATTAACGCATACATGTAGAACCTAGAAAAATGGTAAAGATGAACTGGTTTGCAAGGCAGAAATAGAGACACAGATGTAGAGAACAAATGTATGGACACCAAGGGGGGAAAGTGGCAGGGTGGTGGTGGTGGGATGAATTGCGACCCTGGGATTGACATATATACACTTATATGTATAAAATAGATAACCAATAAGAGCCTGCTGTATAAAAAAATGAATAAAATAAATTCAAAAATTAAAACATAAATAATACTTAAAAAAAATAAAACAGAAAAAAAAAAGTTCTGTCCTTCCCATAGACGTATTTATATGAATGAATTATTTCCATGCTTATATCCATAAATACAAAAAGAGGAATAAAACTTACCTTGAACCAAAAAAGAAAAAAAAAAAAAAACAGAACCCACTGGTCATACAGAGGAAAACCCTATCAGCACACTTGCTCCAGTGGTAAACAATTCTTAAGTTGGTCACAGGTGTGGAATCATCTCCCATGCAGCCAGCAGCCCCCACACAAGGAGCGTCCTCATTGCAAAGCTGGGGGACCGTGAGGAGGCGTCTCTGACTAAACGTGAGCTGAGCCCCAGGCCAGCTGCTGCTGAACTTTTCCCACCGTTCCCAGGTAAAACACCTGAATGTGTGCAAAGACTAAAAACTAGAGGAAGGGGCTTGGAGTCACACCAGCGACAGCACGCAGGCCGACTTGGTGCCTGCAGGCCAGCCAGGATGGTCCTGGCCCCGGGCGCTCGTCTGGAAACTTTCCATTTCCCTGCCTGAGGTACCCCTCCTGTCCCGGCCCCCACTGCTTTTTTCCTTCCTTACCTCTGCCCGGGCAGAAATTCCAGCAGCAAGTATGGGTGACACATTCTCTTCTTTAGCAGGTGGCAGCCCGGCAACTCCTGCAGAAAGTCCAGTAGAGCCCCAGTCACAACGGGCCACTCATAGAGCCGTGGGCCCTACTGCCTCCCACCAGCCCAACCCCGAGACTGCTGACGGGGCAGAGAATATGGCGTCAGGCACAGCTGCAGAGGCTTTTGCTGCCTGGAGGGGTGTTTATATTGACCTCAACCCAGGCACACCTGGGAAGGGCTGGCCGGCCGGGTCAGGCTGCCCAGGTCAGCCAGTCCTCGCCCCTCAGGGGCTCAGATTTGCAGAAAATGGGCCTTGCTGCACCGGCCAGATCCAAGGAACAGGTGTAGGGTCCCGAGAGTCAGGATAGATAAGGGGCGGCAGCCCTGGCTTGTTTTCTAATCATTTTATCTGGTCCATGAGTGGGAGACAACTTCAAGAAGACCCTCTGCTAATGAGAGGAACCAAGGACTCAGGGAGAGGAGGGGTGGTGGGTGGAGACAGAGGCCTGGTGCCCCGGCTGCTGTGGAAGCCCCTGGAAGACCAGGCAGAGGGAGGTCGCACAGAGTGAAGCCTAGGGTCACAGACCTGTTGGAGCTGCTGTTTATTAGTTCAAGCTCTGCTCTGAGGTGCTCTGTGTCAGCTCTGAGTGACAGGTGTGCTGGGGGTGCTCTGCAATGAGGGCTATGTGCACAGTTCCTGTGTGCCCAGCCCTGTCGGGGTACCTGTCCACGGGAGCTCCATATCCAGGTAGGGGCCTGCCCACGAGAGCCCCGTGGGCTGCTGGGTACCTGCCCAGGTGAGCTCCATATCCTGGGAGGGGCCTGACCATGATGGCCCCATGGGCTGCTGGGTACCTGCCCAGGTGAGCTCCATATCCTGGGAGGGGCCTAACCACCAGAGCCCCGTGGGCTGCTGGGTACCTGCCCAGGTGAGCTCCATATCCTGGGAGGGGCCTGACCACCAGAGCCCCATGGGCTGCTGGGGACCTGGTAGAGGACGCCAGGACAGTCAGTGAAGCCACAGAGGATATACATCTAGTAGTTCCTAATTCCTACACCCTGCTGGTCATTCTACCATCCACCAGGACATGGTATTCTGTATTAGACTTCAATGATGCCTTCTTCTGTATTCCATTCGTCCCAGAGTCACAAGAAATTTTGGCTGTGAGTGGCAGGACTCAACATACAACAAAAACAATACTGCTGGGCCGTCCTGCCCCAGGGGTTCAAAAATTCCCACACCATCTTTGTGGAAACGTTAGCTAAAGACCTAAAAGATCTACCTCTGGAGAAGGGAACCCTCCTTCAATATGCAGATGACATTCTGATCACCAGCCCGACTAAGGAGGCCTCTGAACTACCTAGCCAATAAAAGATAGAAGGTGTCCAAGAAAAAGGCTCAAATATCACAAACTAAGGTGACCTTCCTGGGCTTCATTCGCTCAGAAGGTCGGAGAAGCCCACCCCAGGAAAGGGAAGAAGCCATTTGCAGCCTCACCCTTCCTGAAACTAGAAGACAGCTTAGGGGTTCCTGGGGAGACCGGGGTTTGCTGCATCTGAATCCCTAACTACAGTCTAATAGCTGGGCCTCTATATGAAACACTGAAAGGAAAAGATGATGATCCTTTTGAATAGAATCCAGAAGCGGCCTTTCAAGAATGGAAAGAGCAGTCAGTTCAGACCCGTGCCCTGGACCTCCCTAAGTTAGCTAAACCCTTTGACCTTTACATTCCTGGTCCAAGGCGAATCGCCCTTGGAGTATTAGTGCAAAAACTGGGACCACTTGAAATGGAACAATGCAAGAATGCCCTCCAGGCATTGGCCAGCCACCCCATCCGACCAGGATACTGGGGGTATCTAAAAACCTGGAAATCAGCAGCCCACAAGGCCAGCTCCCTCCTAAGGGAAAAGGACGCCACTTGGTGATCCTAACCACCCACCATGCCCTGAAGTTGCAGGGATTGCTCCGTGGGCACAATGACCTCGAGTGAGGAGGCCCTCCAACCCCAACCTCCAGAGAGACAACCTGAGGCAATGGGCCCCCATGACGACTCGTGTGACCATCACTTGACCTGGAGCTTCTCTCAGAAAACAACAAGAGTGTGCCCCAAAAGAGCAGACTATTGCTTACAGGACTTACTGCACCCAGAGCGGAGCTAATAAACTTGGTAGGGGAAACGTAAATAACGCTGCCACCATAGAAAAGCCTACAGACACCGCGGTGACGGCGGCCAATGAGACTGGCTGTACTCCTGGCTACTTCAAAAGGCCGTTGACTGAGTGGCCATCATGGTCCTGGATCACCACCGGCCCTGGACTCTCTGGGAGTTGAGCAAGCAGGGCTCTGACACCTGGTGCTGTTTGTACGTTAATTCAGTGGCCTAACTGAAGAAAGCGCAGACTACTGGTCAGAGCATCTAGGCTGGCAGAAACCGTCAGCCTAAGGGGGCCGAACCAATGTGGAGCAGGGTAAAACGGCCCACCCCCCCCAGCGTCTCTGCACATCTCTTTCCTGGACCCTTAAAGATCATTAGAATCTATAAAACTTCCAATGCTGGTGCTCAGGCAGACGAGCAGTGAGGGAGGAGGCCTGGGGACAATCAACCTCACATGGAGGCTGCTTGGGAGAAGTCCTCCCCCTTGCCCCGGGTATGAGGACACCCAACTCAGCACGAAGCATTTACAGAAGAGGTGTCTGCACCCTCAGCACCCCAAGAATGAGGAATGGGACAAAAGGCAGAGGAGGGCTTTGTCACTGGCAAAGCCCATGAAAAATTCCTGGGAGATGAAAATAGAATCTGGGCAATAAAATAAAGTCTAACCATTTTTTCCTTTGTGCTTTGTCTAATTTCACTTGCTCCTAGGTTTCCACATGCAGAGGTCCCACACCCGACACTTCAGACCCGATTTCCTAGTGCAAAATGGCTGGGCCGACACCTCAGCTCGTGGGGCCCCGTGCAGACTCTGCGACATAGAGCCTGAGCTCCAGCCAACCCGGCCCTCGAGAGCTCTACCCCTCCCTCCCGCTGACGCTGCCAGGATCTCTACACAGCAGCCCGGCCCACAACCCGCAAGGGAGCACACACTCTCACCTCTCCATTCTCTGATCAAAATATAAAGTTTTCCTTTGCTTCTGAACCAAAGTCAGTCTCGATCTGTTGGCTCCAATGACACTGGGCAGGGAGACCCTTGTTGGGACCCACTCTGCAGGATCAGTAACAGAATTTGAGAACATTGTAACTTCAAAGAACAGATGTGTGAGCCAAACTGTAATTAACATAGAGCAGTGTATAAGGCTCGTGTAAAATAAGATGTTTCTAACACTTCCATTTGATATTTCCATCACTTTATTATAAGCAAGTTCAGTGGAGGGGTTTGTCTTATTTGTCAGGTCAACAGTAGAGAAATGCAGTGATTTCTTTCCAAGGATGGACATCTAATAATCTTGGTTGAAGTTTCAACCTTGTTTTGACTGATTTTCCATTGAAAATGATACCTCTCTTTCAGCTCCTAGATTTCTGAGAAGTATAAAATCTTATATTTTTTATTACCAAAGGGGAAAGGTGGGAGGAGGGATAAATTAACAGTTTCAGATTAACATATACACACTGCTATGTATAAAATATATCATCAACAAGGAACTACTGTATAACACAGGGAACTATACTCAATATTTTGTAATGACCCCTAAGGGGAAATAATCTGAAAAACAATAGATATCTATATCGACATCATCTATCAACTACAGATAAAATGGAAACTAAAGGAGGCCGATGGTGAGCGTTTCTGAACCTGAAGACTTCAATCATCTAAAGTTCGGACTCTGACTAAGGCCCAAGTCCCTTAATGAACACACATGTACCAGTAGCTTAAACGTTCCCCAGATTGGAGTTCGGGGAGACACTGATTTGGAAAAATCCCTGGTGTTCTCCTTACATACACGGGACCTTTCCTACAGCTAAAACATGCCTGTGACACCCAGAAGATGGAACACGGTTGGATCAGGGAGATTTTGGAAAAGGCACAAAACTCCTAATTTCCTGGTTGTTGGGTTCACCCCTCCAGCCTTTTTCCTTAAAATCTCCCCACTTGAGGATGTCAGCACCTTCAACATCCAGTTGCACAAAATTTGGAATTTTTCCAAAGGAAGAAGGGGAAGGAGGAGAAACAAGGAGAGCCAAGCCCTAGATGTTCGGACAGGAACATGTCACTATACTTTCCAATCAGGAAGAAGAATTAAGCAAAGGCTTAGCCTGCCACCGGGAACCAGAGTAGGGCCAGAAGCAAACCAGCGGTTCTGCGGACAGCTCCCAAAAAAGCGAGTTGAAAAATGGAGCTCAGGGGCACTGCAATTCACAAACCTGCAGAGTTATAAATTATAACTATTGTCCAAAACTATATTGAGGGAAGGCAATGAACAGGATTGGAAAGGAAGGCAGAATTGCAGGAAACAGATTTCAGGAGTTAGATTCGAATAGCCCCTAAAGCACATGAAAAGCGGCCAAACGTCAACAACGATGCACATGGCCAAAAAGAGCATATGTGTTTTTTTCTGAATAAATTCAGGAAAAAACGCATAGGCCCTCTTTGGCCAACCAAGCAAGCCGGAAATAAAATTCAGCACTACAAAGAAGTCTCACTTCCCATCGGTCAAAAGCGCCTTCCTAAAAAAGTGTAAAAAAAAAAATACTGGAGAGGCCAGGGAGGAAAGGGAGCATTTTTACACTGATGGTCGGGATGCAAATTGCCAATGGCGACTCTGGAGAAGGGTATGGTATTTCCTAAAACATCTAAAAAACACAGCTAGAGAGAAAGGGGCAAATCCATTCATGGGCGTATAAATTGGAAAAATAAAAATCAAAAAGACACAGGCACCCCAAAGTTAAAGGGCTGCTCTGGTTACAAGAACCTCCACTTGTGTACATCTTAAATATCCCAGGGATGAAAAAAATGGTAAAGAAGTTGTGGTCCTTATGTACAATGGAATATCATTCAGCCATGAAATCAATGTCCTAAGGCTAGTAGCAGCATGATGAGTGGATTTAGGTACGAGGATTCTAAGTGAAATAAGTCACACAGAAAAACACACTTATCATAAGATATCACTTAGAGAGGGAATGTAAAAACCGATACCCTTGAACTGAATTACAAAACAGAACAGAGTCACACATTTTGAAAACACACTATGGCTGCTTAACGCGAAAGGTGAGGTGGGGTGATGCATAAAACAAGGGTGTCAAATTAGCTCAGATACCGTTCCATAAACCAAATATGTAATAGACAAGACCTACTCCTTGCTCAGTGAACTGGACTCAACACCCCCTATTCACCGCACAAGAATATATCTGACTAGTAAGAATCTGAAAACCTATGTATTGATCTCTCTCTGGAAGAGAGTCAAGTGAGTGTAAAGCGGCATAAACACAGCCGTGAAAAGCAGCGAAACCCCATTTTAAAAATAAATTACCTTTAAAAACCGGTGAAACAAAGACAGTGAAAGAGAGAGAAATTCTTACAAAATTCGTGCAGGGGCTGTGTTGCAACCTGGATTGACCATGTCTAGACCCACAGCTGGATGAGACATAAGGGTGGACACTCTTGGGGCTGAGAGGTTGGGTGAGGTTGGGTGAGCAAACGCAGACCCTTTAAAGTAATACTGCGTGTTTCCCATCCTATGGGTCCCAAATCTCCAGGTTCAAGGGCATCTTCCTACATCGAAAACATGCATGAGAAACCCAGAAGATGGTACACCGTGTGATTTTGAAAGGTTTCTAAATCGCACCTCATGTCTCATCTCCTTGTGCTCGGGTTCGCCTTTCCAGCTACTTTACTAGCAATCTCCCTACTTGGAGAATCAGCACCTTTAAGCTCCTGTTCCCTACAGGTTGCAATTTGTCCTGAGGATGAACGGGAAGAGGGGCAACCAATGAGAGACTAGATATAGGTGTTGGGACAGGCACAGGTCACTGTATTTTCCCATCAGGAAGAAGAATTAACCACAGGCTAATCCTGCCGCCGGGAACCAGAATAGTGCCTGAGGCAATCCAGTGCTTTTGCGGCCAGCTCCCAAAAAAGACAGTTGAAAAATGGAGCTCAGGGGCACTGCAATTCACAAACCCGCTGAGTTATAAATGATAACTCTCGTCCACAAATATATTGAGGGAAGGCAACGAAGAGGATTTGAAAGCAAGGCAGAATTGCAGGAAACAGGTTTCAGGAGGTAGATTCGAATCGCCCTTAAAGCACATGAAAAGCGGCAAAACGTCGACAATGATGCCCTGGGCCAAAAAGTGCGTATGCATTTTTTCCTGATTATATTCAGGAAAAAACGCATACGCCCTTTTTGGCCAACCAAGCAACCTGGAAAGGCTAATCAGCGCTACAAAGAAGTCTCGCTTCCCATCGGTCAAAAGGGCCATGCTGCAAAAAGTGTCAAAACCAGAAATGCAGGACAGGCCATGGAGAAATGGCAGCCTTGCTATGCTGATGGGCGGGATGTAAATTGCCAACAGCCACTCTGGAGAAGTGTGTGGTGTGTCGTGAAACATCGAAAAAACACAGCTTAGGGAGCATAGGGCACGTCCACTCATGGGCGTATAAATTGGGAAAACTAAAAATCAGCAAGACACAGGCACCCCAAAGTTTAGGGCTGCTCTGTTGACAAGAACCTCCAATTCATCACACCTTAAATATCCCAGGAAAGAGAAAAATGCATAAAGAAGTTGTGGTCCTTATGTACAATGGAATATCACTCAGACATGAAATCAAAGTCATAAGGCTAGTAGAAGCAAGATGAGTGGATTTAGGTATGACGATTCTAAGTGAAATAAGTCACACAGAAAAATACACTTATCATAAGCTATCACTTATAGAGGGAATGTAAAAACCGTTACCCTTGAACTGAATTACAAAACAGAACAGAGTCACACATTTTGAAAACACACTATGGCTGCTTAACGGGAAATGTGATTTGGGGTGATGCATAAATCAAGTGTTTCAAATTATCTCAGATACCGTTCCATAAACCCAATATGTAGTAGACAAGACCTACTCCTTGCTCAGTGAACTGGATTCAACACCCCCTATTCACCGCACAAGAATATATCTGACTAGTAAGAATCTTAAAACCTATGTATTGATATTTCACTGGAAGTGTGTCAAGTGGGGGTAAAGCAGCATAAACACAGCAGTGAAAAGCAGCTAAACCCCATTTTAAAAATAAATTACTTTTATAAACCCATGAAACCAAGAGAGTGAAAGACAGAGAAATTCTTACATAATTTCGTTCAGGGGCTGTGATGCAACGTGGACTGACCATATCTAGACCCACAGCTAGATGAGACATAAGGGTGGACACTCTTGGGGCTGAGAGGTTTGGTGAGGTTGGGTGGGCAAACGCAGTCCCTTTAAAGTAATACTGCATCGTACCCATCCCATGGATCCCAAATCTCCAGGTTCAAGGGCATCTTCCTACATCGAAAACATGCGTGAGAAACCCAGAAGATGGTACACCATCTCATCGGGAAAGGTTCCTGAAACGCACCTCACTTCTCATCTCCTTGTGCTCGTGTTCGCCATTCCAGCCGCTTTATTAGCAATCTCCCTCGTTGGAGAATCAGCACCTTTAACCTCCAGTTCTGTACAGACTGCAATTTATCCTGAGGTTGAACGGGAAGAGGGGCAACCAACGAGAGACTAGCTCTAGGTGTTGGGACAGGCACAGGTCACACTTTTTTCCCATCAGGAAGAAGATTTAACCACAGGCTCAGCCTGCCGCCCAGAAGCAGAATAGGGCCTCAGGCAATCCCGCGCTTTTGCGGCCAGCTCCCAAAAAAGCGAGTTGAAAAATGGAGCTCAGGGACACTGCAATTCACAAACCCGCAGAGTTATAAATGATAACTCTCATCCACAGATATATTGAGGGAAGGCAACGAAGAGGATTTGAAAGCAAGGCAGAATTTCAGGAAATAGGTTTCAGGAGGTAGATTCGAATCGCCTTTAAAGCACATGAAAAGTCGCAAAACGTCGACAATGATGCCCTTGGCCAAAAAGGGCGTATGCGTTTTTTCCTGATTATATTCAGGAAAAAACGCATACGCCCTTTTTGGCCAACCAAGCAACCTGGAAAGGCTAATCAGCGCTACAAAGAAGTCTCGCTTCCATCGGTCAAAAGGGCCATGCTGCAAAAAGTGTCAAAACCAGAAATGCAGGACAGGCCATGGAGAAATGGCAGCCTTGCTACGCTGATGGGCGGGATGTAAATTGCCAACAGACACTCTGGAGAAGTGTACGGTGTGTCGTGAAACATCGAAAAAACACAGCTTAGGGAGCATAGGGCACGTCCACTCATGGGCGTATAAATTGGGAAAACTAAAAATCAGCAAGACACAGGCACCCCAAAGTTTAGGGCTGCTCTGTTGACAAGAACCTCCAATTCATCACACCTTAAATATCCCAGGAAAGAGAAAATGCATAAAGAAGTTGTGGTCCTTATGTACAATGGAATATCACTCAGACATGAAATCAAAGTCATAAGGCTAGTAGAAGCAAGATGAGTGGATTTAGGTACGACGATTCTAAGTGAAATAAGTCACACAGAAAAAGACACTTATCATAAGCTTTCACTTATAGAGGGAATGTAAAAACCGCTACACTTGAACTGAATTACAAAACAGAACAGAGTCACACGTTTAGAAAACACACTATGGCTGCTTAACGGGAAAGGTGAGGTGGGGTGATGCATAAAACAAGGGTTTCAAATTCGCTCAGATACCGTTCCATACACCCAATATGTAATAGACAAGACCTACTCCTTGCTCAGTGAACTGGACTCAACACCCCCTATTCACCGCACAAGAATATATGTGACTAGTAAGAATCTTAAAACCTATGTATTGATATCTGTCTGGAAGTGAGTCAAGTGGGTGTAAGGCCGCATAAACACAGCCGTGAAAAGCAGCTAAACCCCATTATAAAAATAAATTACTTGTAAAAACCCGTAAAACAAAGACAGTGAAAGAGAGAGAAATTCTTACACAATTCCTTCAGGGCTGTGATGCAACCTGGATTGACCATATCTAGACCCACAGCTGGATGAGACATAAGGGTGGACACTCTTGGGGCTGAGAGGTTGGGTGAGGTTGGGTGAGCAAACGCAGACCCTTTAAAGTAATACTGTGTGGTACCCATCCCATGGGTCCCAAATCTCCAGGTTCAAGGGCATCTTCCTACATTGAAAACATGCATGAGAAACCCAGAAGATGGTACACCGTGTGATTTTGAAAGGTTTCTAAAACGCACCTCATTTCTCATCACCTTGTGCTTGGGTTCGCCATTCCAGCTACTTTACTAGCAATCTCCCTCGTTGGAGAATCAGCACCTTTAACCTCCAGTTCCGTACAGACTGCAATTTATCCTGAGGTTGAACGGGAAGAGGGGCAACCAACGAGAGACTAGCTCTAGGTGTTGGGACAGGCACAGGTCACACTTTTTTCCCATCAGGAAGAAGATTTAACCACAGGCTCAGCCTGCCGCCCAGAAGCAGAATAGGGCCTCAGGCAATCCCGCGCTTTTGCGGCCAGCTCCCAAAAAAGCGAGTTGAAAAATGGAGCTCAGGGACACTGCAATTCACAAACCCGCAGAGTTATAAATGATAACTCTCATCCACAGATATATTGAGGGAAGGCAACGAAGAGGATTTGAAAGCAAGGCAGAATTGCAGGAAACAGGTTTCAGGAGGTAGATTCGAATCGCCTTTAAAGCACATGAAAAGCGGCAAAACGTCGACAGTGATGCCCTTGGCCAAAAAGGGCGTATGCGTTTTTTCCTGAATGTATTCAGGAAAAAACGCATACGCCCTTTTTGGCCAACCAAGCAACCTGGAAAGGCAAATCAGCGCTACAAAGAAGTCTCGCTTCCCATCGGTCAAAAGGGCCATGCTGCAAAAAGTGTCAAAACCAGAAATGCAGGACAGGCCATGGAGAAATGGCAGCCTTGCTACGCTGATGGGCGGGATGTAAATTGCCAACAGCCACTCTGGAGAAGTGTGCGGTGTGTCCTGAAACATCGAAAAAACACAGCTTAGGGAGCATAGGGCACGTCCACTCATGGGCGTATAAATAGGGAAAACTAAAAATCAGCAAGACACAGGCACCCCAAAGTTTAGGGCTGCTCTGTTGACAAGAACCTCCACTTCATGACACCTTAAATATCCCAGGAAAGAGAAAAATGGATAAAGAAGTTGTGGTCCTTATGTACAATGGAATATCACTCAGACATGAAATCAATGTCATAAGGCTAGTAGAAGCAAGATGAGTGGATTTAGGTACGACGATTCTAAGTGAAATAAGTCACACAGAAAAAGACACTTATCATAAGCTATCATTTATAGAGGGAATGGAAAAAACCGCTACACTTGAACTGAATTACAAAAGAGAACAGAGTCACACGTTTAGAAAACACACTATGGCTGCTTAACGGGAAAGGTGAGGTGGGGTGATGCATAAAACAAGGGTTTCAAATTCGCTCAGATACCGTTCCATACACCCAATATGTAATAGACAAGACCTACTCCTTGCTCAGTGAACTGGACTCAACACCCCCTATTCAGCGCACAAGAATATATCTGAGTAGTAAGAATCTTAAAACCTATGTATTGATATCTGTCTGGAAGTGAGTCAAGTGGTTGTAAAGCCGCATAAACACAGCCGTGAAAAGCAGCTAAACCCCATTATAAAAATAAATTACTTTTAAAAACCCGTAAAACAAAGACAGTGAAAGAGAGAGAAATTCTTACAAAATTCGTTCAGGGGCTGTGTTGCAACCTGGATTGACCATGTCTAGACCCACAGCTGGATGAGACATAAGGGTGGACACGCTTGGGGCTGAGAGGTTGGGTGAGGTTGGGTGAGCAAACGCAGACCCTTTAAAGTAATACTGCGTGGTACCCATCCCATGGGTCCCAAATCTCCAGGTTCAAGGGCATCTTCCTACATCGAAAACATGCATGAGAAACCCAGAAGATGGTACACCGTGTGATTTTGAAAGGTTTCTAAATCGCACCTCATGTCTCATCTCCTTGTGCTCGGGTTCACCTTTCCAGCTACTTTACTAGCAATCTCCCTACTTGGAGAATCAGCACCTTTAAGCTCCTGTTCCCTACAGGTTGCAATTTGTCCTGAGGATGAACGGGAAGAGGGGCAACCAATGAGAGACTAGATCTAGGTGTTGGGACAGGCACAGGTCACTCTATTTTCCCATCAGGAAGAAGAATTAACCACAGGCTAATCCTGCCGCCGGGAACCAGAATAGTGCCTGAGGCAATCCAGTGCTTTTGCGGCCAGCTCCCAAAAAAGACAGTTGAAAAATGGAGCTCAGGGGCACTGCAATTCACAAACCCGCTGAGTTATAAATGATAACTCTCGTCCACAAATATATTGAGGGAAGGCAACGAAGAGGATTTGAAAGCAAGGCAGAATTGCAGGAAACAGGTTTCAGGAGGTAGATTCGAATCGCCCTTAAAGCACATGAAAAGCGGCAAAACGTCGACAATGATGCCCTTGGCCAAAAAGGGCGTATGCGTTTTTTCCTGATTATATTCAGGAAAAAACGCATACGCCCTTTTTGGCCAACCAAGCAACCTGGAAAGGCTAATCAGCGCTACAAAGAAGTCTCGCTTCCCATCGGTCAAAAGGGCCATGCTGCAAAAAGTGTCAAAACCAGAAATGCAGGACAGGCCATGGAGAAATGGCAGCCTTGCTACGCTGATGGGCGGGATGTAAATTGCCAACAGCCACTCTGGAGAAGTGTGCGGTGTGTCGTGAAACATCGAAAAAACACAGCTTAGGGAGCATAGGGCACGTCCACTCATGGGCGTATAAATTGGGAAAACTAAAAATCAGCAAGACACAGGCACCCCAAAGTTTAGGGCTGCTCTGTTGACAAGAACCTCCAATTCATCACACCTTAAATATCCCAGGAAAGAGAAAAATGCATAAAGAAGTTGTGGTCCTTATGTACAATGGAATATCACTCAGACATGAAATCAAAGTCATAAGGCTAGTAGAAGCAAGATGAGTGGATTTAGGTATGACGATTCTAAGTGAAATAAGTCACACAGAAAAAGACACTTATCATAAGCTATCACTTATAGAGGGAATGTAAAAACCGTTACCCTTGAACTGAATTACAAAACAGAACAGAGTCACACATTTTGAAAACACACTATGGCTGCTTAACGGGAAATGTGATTTGGGGTGATGCATAAATCAAGTGTTTCAAATTATCTCAGATACCGTTCCATACACCCAATATGTAGTAGACAAGACCTACTCCTTGCTCAGTGAACTGGATTCAACACCCCCTATTCACCGCACAAGAATATATCTGACTAGTAAGAATCTTAAAACCTATGTATTGATATTTCACTGGAAGTGTGTCAAGTGGGGGTAAAGCAGCATAAACACAGCAGTGAAAAGCAGCTAAACCCCATTTTAAAAATAAATTACTTTTATAAACCCATGAAACCAAGAGAGTGAAAGACAGAGAAATTCTTACATAATTTCGTTCAGGGGCTGTGATGCAACGTGGACTGACCATATCTAGACCCACAGCTAGATGAGACATAAGGGTGGACACTCTTGGGGCTGAGAGGTTTGGTGAGGTTGGGTGGGCAAACGCAGTCCCTTTAAAGTAATACTGCATCGTACCCATCCCATGGATCCCAAATCTCCAGGTTCAAGGGCATCTTCCTACATCGAAAACATGCGTGAGAAACCCAGAAGATGGTACACCATCTCATCGGGAAAGGTTCCTGAAACGCACCTCACTTCTCATCTCCTTGTGCTCGTGTTCGCCATTCCAGCCGCTTTATTAGCAATCTCCCTCGTTGGAGAATCAGCACCTTTAACCTCCAGTTCTGTACAGACTGCAATTTATCCTGAGGTTGAACGGGAAGAGGGGCAACCAACGAGAGACTAGCTCTAGGTGTTGGGACAGGCACAGGTCACACATTTTTCCCATCAGGAAGAAGATTTAACCACAGGCTCAGCCTGCCGCCCAGAAGCAGAATAGGGCCTCAGGCAATCCCGCGCTTTTGCGGCCAGCTCCCAAAAAAGCGAGTTGAAAAATGGAGCTCAGGGACACTGCAATTCACAAACCCGCAGAGTTATAAATGATAACTCTCATCCACAGATATATTGAGGGAAGGCAACGAAGAGGATTTGAAAGCAAGGCAGAATTGCAGGAAACAGGTTTCAGGAGGTAGATTCGAATCGCCTTTAAAGCACATGAAAAGCGGCAAAACGTCGACAGTGATGCCCTTGGCCAAAAAGGGCGTATGCGTTTTTTCCTGAATGTATTCAGGAAAAAA
The DNA here is from genome assembly GCF_028021215.1 of Eschrichtius robustus. NCBI lineage: Eukaryota > Metazoa > Chordata > Mammalia > Artiodactyla > Eschrichtiidae > Eschrichtius > Eschrichtius robustus. Next base: position 281,387 of record NW_027175333.1, read on the forward strand.
CGCATACGCCCTTTTTGGCCAACCAAGCAACCTGGAAAGGCAAATCAGCGCTACAAAGAAGTCTCGCTTCCCATCGGTCAAAAGGGCCATGCTGCAAAAAGTGTCAAAACCAGAAATGCAGGACAGGCCATGGAGAAATGGCAGCCTTGCTACGCTGATGGGCGGGATGTAAATTGCCAACAGCCACTCTGGAGAAGTGTGCGGTGTGTCCTGAAACATCGAAAAAACACAGCTTAGGGAGCATAGGGCACGTCCACTCATGGGCGTATAAATAGGGAAAACTAAAAATCAGCAAGACACAGGCACCCCAAAGTTTAGGGCTGCTCTGTTGACAAGAACCTCCACTTCATGACACCTTAAATATCCCAGGAAAGAGAAAAATGGATAAAGAAGTTGTGGTCCTTATGTACAATGCAATATCACTCAGACATGAAATCAATGTCATAAGGCTAGTAGAAGCAAGATGAGTGGATTTAGGTACGACGATTCTAAGTGAAATAAGTCACACAGAAAAAGACACTTATCATAAGCTATCATTTATAGAGGGAATGGAAAAAACCGCTACACTTGAACTGAATTACAAAAGAGAACAGAGTCACACGTTTAGAAAACACACTATGGCTGCTTAACGGGAAAGGTGAGGTGGGGTGATGCATAAAACAAGGGTTTCAAATTCGCTCAGATACCGTTCCATACACCCAATATGTAATAGACAAGACCTACTCCTTGCTCAGTGAACTGGACTCAACACCCCCTATTCAGCGCACAAGAATATATCTGAGTAGTAAGAATCTTAAAACCTATGTATTGATATCTGTCTGGAAGTGAGTCAAGTGGGTGTAAATCCGCATAAACACAGCCGTGAAAAGCAGCTAAACCCCATTATAAAAATAAATTACTTTTAAAAACCCGTAAAACAAAGACAGTGAAAGAGAGAGAAATTCTTACAAAATTCGTTCAGGGGCTGTGTTGCAACCTGGATTGACCATGTCTAGACCCACAGCTGGATGAGACATAAGGGTGGACACGCTTGGGGCTGAGAGGTTGGGTGAGGTTGGGTGAGCAAACGCAGACCCTTTAAAGTAATACTGCGTGGTACCCATCCCATGGGTCCCAAATCTCCAGGTTCAAGGGCATCTTCCTACATCGAAAACATGCATGAGAAACCCAGAAGATGGTACACCGTGTGATTTTGAAAGGTTTCTAAATCGCACCTCATGTCTCATCTCCTTGTGCTCGGGTTCACCTTTCCAGCTACTTTACTAGCAATCTCCCTACTTGGAGAATCAGCACCTTTAAGCTCCTGTTCCCTACAGGTTGCAATTTGTCCTGAGGATGAACGGGAAGAGGGGCAACCAATGAGAGACTAGATCTAGGTGTTGGGACAGGCACAGGTCACTGTATTTTCCCATCAGGAAGAAGAATTAACCACAGGCTAATCCTGCCTCCGGGAACCAGAATAGTGCCTGAGGCAATCCAGTGCTTTTGCGGCCAGCTCCCAAAAAAGACAGTTGAAAAATGGAGCTCAGGGGCACTGCAATTCACAAACCCGCTGAGTTATAAATGATAACTCTCGTCCACAAATATATTGAGGGAAGGCAACGAAGAGGATTTGAAAGCAAGGCAGAATTGCAGGAAACAGGTTTCAGGAGGTAGATTCGAATCGCCCTTAAAGCACATGAAAAGCGGCAAAACGTCGACAATGATGCCCTTGGCCAAAAAGGGCGTATGCGTTTTTTCCTGATTATATTCAGGAAAAAACGCATACGCCCTTTTTGGCCAACCAAGCAACCTGGAAAGGCTAATCAGCGCTACAAAGAAGTCTCGCTTCCCATCGGTCAAAAGTGCCATGCTGCAAAAAGTGTCCAAACCAGAAATGCAGGACAGGCCATGGAGAAATGGCAGCCTTGCTACGCTGATGGGCGGGATGTAAATTGCCAACAGGCACTCTGGAAAAGTGTACGGTGTGTCCTGAAACATCGAAAAAACACAGCTTAGGGAGCATAGGGCACGTCCACTCATGGGCGTATAAATTGGGAAAACTAAAAATCAGCAAGACACAGGCACCCCAAAGTTTAGGGCTGCTCTGTTGACAAGAACCTCCACTTCTTCACACCTTAAATATCCCAGGAAAGAGAAAAATGCATAAAGAAGTTGTGGTCCTTATATACAATGGAATATCACTCAGACATGAAATCAAAGTCATAAGGCTAGTAGAAGCAAGATGAGTGGATTTAGGTACGACGATTCTAAGTGAAATAAGTCACACAGAAAAAGACACTTATCATAAGCTATCACTTATAGAGGGAATGTAAAAACCGCTACACTTGAACTGAATTACAAAACAGAACAGTCACACGTTTAGAAAACACACTATGGCTGCTTAACGGGAAAGGTGAGGTGGGGTGATGCATAAAACAAGGGTTTCAAATTCGCTCAGATACCGTTCCATACACCCAATATGTAATAGACAAGACCTACTCCTTGCTCAGTGAACTAGACTCAACACCCCCTATTCAGCGCACAAGAATATATCTGAGTAGTAAGAATCTTAAAACCTATGTATTGATATCTGTCTGGAAGTGAGTCAAGTGGGTGTAAGGCCGCATAAACACAGCCGTGAAAAGCAGCTAAACCCCATTATAAAAATAAATTACTTTTAAAAACCCGTAAAACAAAGACAGTGAAAGAGAGAGAAATTCTTACAAAATTCGTTCAGGGGCTGTGTTGCAACCTGGATTGACCATGTCTAGACCCACAGCTGGATGAGACATAAGGGTGGACACGCTTGGGGCTGAGAGGTTGGGTGAGGTTGGGTGAGCAAACGCAGACCCTTTAAAGTAATACTGCGTGGTACCCATCCCATGGGTCCCAAATCTCCAGGTTCAAGGGCATCTTCCTACATCGAAAACATGCATGAGAAACCCAGAAGATGGTACACCGTGTGATTTTGAAAGGTTTCTAAATCGCACCTCATGTCTCATCTCCTTGTGCTCGGGTTCACCTTTCCAGCTACTTTACTAGCAATCTCCCTACTTGGAGAATCAGCACCTTTAAGCTCCTGTTCCCTACAGGTTGCAATTTGTCCTGAGGATGAACGGGAAGAGGGGCAACCAATGAGAGACTAGATCTAGGTGTTGGGACAGGCACAGGTCACTCTATTTTCCCATCAGGAAGAAGAATTAACCACAGGCTAATCCTGCCGCCGGGAACCAGAATAGTGCCTGAGGCAATCCAGTGCTTTTGCGGCCAGCTCCCAAAAAAGACAGTTGAAAAATGGAGCTCAGGGGCACTGCAATTCACAAACCCGCTGAGTTATAAATGATAACTCTCGTCCACAAATATATTGAGGGAAGGCAACGAAGAGGATTTGAAAGCAAGGCAGAATTGCAGGAAACAGGTTTCAGGAGGTAGATTCGAATCGCCCTTAAAGCACATGAAAAGCGGCAAAACGTCGACAATGATGCCCTTGGCCAAAAAGGGCGTATGCGTTTTTTCCTGATTATATTCAGGAAAAAACGCATACGCCCTTTTTGGCCAACCAAGCAACCTGGAAAGGCTAATCAGCGCTACAAAGAAGTCTCGCTTCCCATCGGTCAAAAGGGCCATGCTGCAAAAAGTGTCAAAACCAGAAATGCAGGACAGGCCATGGAGAAATGGCAGCCTTGCTACGCTGATGGGCGGGATGTAAATTGCCAACAGCCACTCTGGAGAAGTGTACGGTGTGTCCTGAAACATCGAAAAAACACAGCTTAGGGAGCATAGGGCACGTCCACTCATGGGCGTATAAATTGGGAAAACTAAAAATCAGCAAGACACAGGCACCCCAAAGTTTAGGGCTGCTCTGTTGACAAGAACCTCCACTTCATCACACCTTAAATATCCCAGGAAAGAGAAAAATGCATAAAGAAATTGTGGTCCTTATGTACAATGGAATATCACTCAGACATGAAATCAAAGTCATAAGGCTAGTAGAAGCAAGATGAGTGGATTTAGGTATGACGATTCTAAGTGAAATAAGTCACACAGAAAAAGACACTTATCATAAGCTATCACTTATAGAGGGAATGTAAAAACCGTTACCCTTGAACTGAATTACAAAACAGAACAGAGTCACACATTTTGAAAACACACTATGGCTGCTTAACGGGAAATGTGATTTGGGGTGATGCATAAATCAAGTGTTTCAAATTATCTCAGATACCGTTCCATACACCCAATATGTAGTAGACAAGACCTACTCCTTGCTCAGTGAACTGGATTCAACACCCCCTATTCACCGCACAAGAATATATCTGACTAGTAAGAATCTTAAAACCTATGTATTGATATTTCACTGGAAGTGTGTCAAGTGGGGGTAAAGCAGCATAAACACAGCAGTGAAAAGCAGCTAAACCCCATTTTAAAAATAAATTACTTTTATAAACCCATGAAACCAAGAGAGTGAAAGACAGAGAAATTCTTACATAATTTCGTTCAGGGGCTGTGATGCAACGTGGACTGACCATATCTAGACCCACAGCTAGATGAGACATAAGGGTGGACACTCTTGGGGCTGAGAGGTTTGGTGAGGTTGGGTGGGCAAACGCAGTCCCTTTAAAGTAATACTGCATCGTACCCATCCCATGGATCCCAAATCTCCAGGTTCAAGGGCATCTTCCTACATCGAAAACATGCGTGAGAAACCCAGAAGATGGTACACCATCTCATCGGGAAAGGTTCCTGAAACGCACCTCACTTCTCATCTCCTTGTGCTCGTGTTCGCCATTCCAGCCGCTTTATTAGCAATCTCCCTCGTTGGAGAATCAGCACCTTTAACCTCCAGTTCTGTACAGACTGCAATTTATCCTGAGGTTGAACGGGAAGAGGGGCAACCAACGAGAGACTAGCTCTAGGTGTTGGGACAGGCACAGGTCACACTTTTTTCCCATCAGGAAGAAGATTTAACCACAGGCTCAGCCTGCCGCCCAGAAGCAGAATAGGGCCTCAGGCAATCCCGCGCTTTTGCGGCCAGCTCCCAAAAAAGCGAGTTGAAAAATGGAGCTCAGGGACACTGCAATTCACAAACCCGCAGAGTTATAAATGATAACTCTCATCCACAGATATATTGAGGGAAGGCAACGAAGAGGATATGAAAGCAAGGCAGAATTGCAGGAAACAGGTTTCAGGAGGTAGATTCGAATCGCCTTTAAAGCACTTGAAAAGCGGCAAAACGTCGACAGTGATGCCCTTGGCCAAAAAGGGCGTATGCCTTTTTTCCTGAATGTATTCAGGAAAAAACGCATACGCCCTTTTTGGCCAACCAAGCAACCTGGAAAGGCAAATCAGCGCTACAAAGAAGTCTCGCTTCCCATCGGTCAAAAGGGCCATGCTGCAAAAAGTGTCAAAACCAGAAATGCAGGACAGGTCATGGAGAAATGGCAGCCATGCTACGCTGATGGGCGGGATGTAAATTGCCAACAGCCACTCTGGAGAAGTGTGCGGTGTGTCCTGAAACATCGAAAAAACACAGCTTAGGGAGCATAGGGCACGTCCACTCATGGGCGTATAAATAGGGAAAACTAAAAATCAGCAAGACACAGGCACCCCAAAGTTTAGGGCTGCTCTGTTGACAAGAACCTCCACTTCATGACACCTTAAATATCCCAGGAAAGAGAAAAATGGATAAAGAAGTTGTGGTCCTTATGTACAATGGAATATCACTCAGACATGAAATCAATGTCATAAGGCTAGTAGAAGCAAGATGAGTGGATTTAGGTACGACGATTCTAAGTGAAATAAGTCACACAGAAAAAGACACTTATCATAAGCTATCATTTATAGAGGGAATGGAAAAAACCGCTACACTTGAACTGAATTACAAAAGAGAACAGAGTCACACGTTTAGAAAACACACTATGGCTTCTTAACGGGAAAGGTGAGGTGGGGTGATGCATAAAACAAGGGTTTCAAATTCGCTCAGATACCGTTCCATACACCCAATATGTAATAGACAAGACCTACTCCTTGCTCAGTGAACTGGACTCAACACCCCCTATTCAGCGCACAAGAATATATCTGAGTAGTAAGAATCTTAAAACCTATGTATTGATATCTGTCTGGAAGTGAGTCAAGTGGGTGTAAAGCCGCATAAACACAGCCGTGAAAAGCAGCTAAACCCCATTATAAAAATAAATTACTTTTAAAAACCCGTAAAACAAAGACAGTGAAAGAGAGAGAAATTCTTACAAAATTCGTTCAGGGGCTGTGTTGCAACCTGGATTGACCATGTCTAGACCCACAGCTGGATGAGACATAAGGGTGGACACGCTTGGGGCTGAGAGGTTGGGTGAGGTTGGGTGAGCAAACGCAGACCCTTTAAAGTAATACTGCGTGGTACCCATCCCATGGGTCCCAAATCTCCAGGTTCAAGGGCATCTTCCTACATCGAAAACATGCATGAGAAACCCAGAAGATGGTACACCGTGTGATTTTGAAAGGTTTCTAAATCGCACCTCATGTCTCATCTCCTTGTGCTCGGGTTCACCTTTCCAGCTACTTTACTAGCAATCTCCCTACTTGGAGAATCAGCACCTTTAAGCTCCTGTTCCCCACAGGTTGCAATTTGTCCTGAGGATGAACGGGAAGAGGGGCAACCAATGAGAGACTAGATCTAGGTGTTGGGACAGGCACAGGTCACTGTATTTTCCCATCAGGAAGAAGAATTAACCACAGGCTAATCCTGCCGCCGGGAACCAGAATAGTGCCTGAGGCAATCCAGTGCTTTTGCGGCCAGCTCCCAAAAAAGACAGTTGAAAAATGGAGCTCAGGGGCACTGCAATTCACAAACCCGCTGAGTTATAAATGATAACTCTCGTCCACAAATATATTGAGGGAAGGCAACGAAGAGGATTTGAAAGCAAGGCAGAATTGCAGGAAACAGGTTTCAGGAGGTAGATTCGAATCGCCCTTAAAGCACATGAAAAGCGGCAAAACGTCGACAATGATGCCCTTGGCCAAAAAGGGCGTATGCGTTTTTTCCTGATTATATTCAGGAAAAAACGCATACGCCCTTTTTGGCCAACCAAGCAACCTGGAAAGGCTAATCAGCGCTACAAAGAAGTCTCGCTTCCCATCGGTCAAAAGGGCCATGCTGCAAAAAGTGTCAAAACCAGAAATGCAGGACAGGCCATGGAGAAATGGCAGCCTTGCTACGCTGATGGGCGGGATGTAAATTGCCAACAGCCACTCTGGAGAAGTGTGCGGTGTGTCCTGAAACATCGAAAAAACACAGCTTAGGGAGCATAGGGCACGTCCACTCATGGGCGTATAAATTGGGAAAACTAAAAATCAGCAAGACACAGGCACCCCAAAGTTTAGGGCTGCTCTGTTGACAAGAACCTCCACTTCATCACACCTTAAATATCCCAGGAAAGAGAAAAATGCATAAAGAAATTGTGGTCCTTATGTACAATGGAATATCACTCAGACATGAAATCAAAGTCATAAGGCTAGTAGAAGCAAGATGAGTGGATTTAGGTATGACGATTCTAAGTGAAATAAGTCACACAGAAAAAGACACTTATCATAAGCTATCACTTATAGAGGGAATGTAAAAACCGTTACCCTTGAACTGAATTACAAAACAGAACAGAGTCACACATTTTGAAAACACACTATGGCTGCTTAACGGGAAATGTGATTTGGGGTGATGCATAAATCAAGTGTTTCAAATTATCTCAGATACCGTTCCATACACCCAATATGTAGTAGACAAGACCTACTCCTTGCTCAGTGAACTGGATTCAACACCCCCTATTCACCGCACAAGAATATATCTGACTAGTAAGAATCTTAAAACCTATGTATTGATATTTCACTGGAAGTGTGTCAAGTGGGGGTAAAGCAGCATAAACACAGCAGTGAAAAGCAGCTAAACCCCATTTTAAAAATAAATTACTTTTATAAACCCATGAAACCAAGAGAGTGAAAGACAGAGAAATTCTTACATAATTTCGTTCAGGGGCTGTGATGCAACGTGGACTGACCATATCTAGACCCACAGCTAGATGAGACATAAGGGTGGACACTCTTGGGGCTGAGAGGTTTGGTGAGGTTGGGTGGGCAAACGCAGTCCCTTTAAAGTAATACTGCATCGTACCCATCCCATGGATCCCAAATCTCCAGGTTCAAGGGCATCTTCCTACATCGAAAACATGCGTGAGAAACCCAGAAGATGGTACACCATCTCATCGGGAAAGGTTCCTGAAACGCACCTCACTTCTCATCTCCTTGTGCTCGTGTTCGCCATTCCAGCCGCTTTATTAGCAATCTCCCTCGTTGGAGAATCAGCACCTTTAACCTCCAGTTCTGTACAGACTGCAATTTATCCTGAGGTTGAACGGGAAGAGGGGCAACCAACGAGAGACTAGCTCTAGGTGTTGGGACAGGCACAGGTCACACTTTTTTCCCATCAGGAAGAAGATTTAACCACAGGCTCAGCCTGCCGCCCAGAAGCAGAATAGGGCCTCAGGCAATCCCGCGCTTTTGCGGCCAGCTCCCAAAAAAGCGAGTTGAAAAATGGAGCTCAGGGACACTGCAATTCACAAACCCGCAGAGTTATAAATGATAACTCTCATCCACAGATATATTGAGGGAAGGCAACGAAGAGGATTTGAAAGCAAGGCAGAATTGCAGGAAACAGGTTTCAGGAGGTAGATTCGAATCGCCTTTAAAGCACATGAAAAGCGGCAAAACGTCGACAGTGATGCCCTTGGCCAAAAAGGGCGTATGCGTTTTTTCCTGAATGTATTCAGGAAAAAACGCATACGCCCTTTTTGGCCAACCAAGCAACCTGGAAAGGCAAATCAGCGCTACAAAGAAGTCTCGCTTCCCATCGGTCAAAAGGGCCATGCTGCAAAAAGTGTCAAAACCAGAAATGCAGGACAGGTCATGGAGAAATGGCAGCCTTGCTACGCTGATGGGCGGGATGTAAATTGCCAACAGCCACTCTGGAGAAGTGTGCGGTGTGTCCTGAAACATCGAAAAAACACAGCTTAGGGAGCATAGGGCACGTCCACTCATGGGCGTATAAATAGGGAAAACTAAAAATCAGCAAGACACAGGCACCCCAAAGTTTAGGGCTGCTCTGTTGACAAGAACCTCCACTTCATGACACCTTAAATATCCCAGGAAAGAGAAAAATGGATAAAGAAGTTGTGGTCCTTATGTACAATGGAATATCACTCAGACATGAAATCAATGTCATAAGGCTAGTAGAAGCAAGATGAGTGGATTTAGGTACGACGATTCTAAGTGAAATAAGTCACACAGAAAAAGACACTTATCATAAGCTATCATTTATAGAGGGAATGGAAAAAACCGCTACACTTGAACTGAATTACAAAAGAGAACAGAGTCACACGTTTAGAAAACACACTATGGCTGCTTAACGGGAAAGGTGAGGTGGGGTGATTCATAAAACAAGGGATTCAAATTCGCTCAGATACCGTTCCATACACCCAATATGTAATAGACAAGACCTACTCCTTGCTCAGTGAACTGGACTCAACACCCCCTATTCAGCGCACAAGAATATATCTGAGTAGTAAGAATCTTAAAACCTATGTATTGATATCTGTCTGGAAGTGAGTCAAGTGGGTGTAAAGCCGCATAAACACAGCCGTGAAAAGCAGCTAAACCCCATTATAAAAATAAATTACTTTTAAAAACCCGTAAAACAAAGACAGTGAAAGAGAGAGAAATTCTTACAAAATTCGTTCAGGGGCTGTGTTGCAACCTGGATTGACCATGTCTAGACCCACAGCTGGATGAGACATAAGGGTGGACACGCTTGGGGCTGAGAGGTTGGGTGAGGTTGGGTGAGCAAACGCAGACCCTTTAAAGTAATACTGCGTGGTACCCATCCCATGGGTCCCAAATCTCCAGGTTCAAGGGCATCTTCCTACATCGAAAACATGCATGAGAAACCCAGAAGATGGTACACCGTGTGATTTTGAAAGGTTTCTAAATCGCACCTCATGTCTCATCTCCTTGTGCTCGGGTTCACCTTTCCAGCTACTTTACTAGCAATCTCCCTACTTGGAGAATCAGCACCTTTAAGCTCCTGTTCCCCACAGGTTGCAATTTGTCCTGAGGATGAACGGGAAGAGGGGCAACCAATGAGAGACTAGATCTAGGTGTAGGGACAGGCACAGGTCACTGTATTTTCCCATCAGGAAGAAGAATTAACCACAGGCTAATCCTGCCGCCGGGAACCAGAATAGTGCCTGAGGCAATCCAGTGCTTTTGCGGCCAGCTCCCAAAAAAGACAGTTGAAAAATGGAGCTCAGGGGCACTGCAATTCACAAACCCGCTGAGTTATAAATGATAACTCTCTTCCACAAATATATTGAGGGAAGGCAACGAAGAGGATTTGAAAGCAAGGCAGAATTGCAGGAAACAGGTTTCAGGAGGTAGATTCGAATCGCCCTTAAAGCACATGAAAAGCGGCAAAACGTCGACAATGATGCCCTTGGCCAAAAAGGGCGTATGCGTTTTTTCCTGAATATATTCAGGAAAAAACGCATACGCCCTTTTTGGCCAACCAAGCAACCTGCAAAGGCTAATCAGCGCTACAAAGAAGTCTCGCTTCCCATCGGTCAAAAGGGCCATGCTGCAAAAAGTGTCAAAACCAGAAATGCAGGACAGGCCATGGAGAAATGGCAGCCTTGCTACGCTGATGGGCGGGATGTAAATTGCCAACAGCCACTCTGGAGAAGTGTACGGTGTGTCCTGAAACATCGAAAAAACACAGCTTAGGGAGCATAGGGCACGTCCACTCATGGGCGTATAAATTGGGAAAACTAAAAATCAGCAAGACACAGGCACCCCAAAGTTTAGGGCTGCTCTGTTGACAAGAACCTCCACTTCATCACACCTTAAATATCCCAGGAAAGAGAAAAATGCATAAAGAAGTTGTGGTCCTTATATACAATGGAATATCACTCAGACATGAAATCAAAGTCATAAGGCTAGTAGAAGCAAGATGAGTGGATTTCGGTACGACGATTCTAAGTGAAATAAGTCACACAGAAAAAGACACTTATCATAAGCTATCACTTATAGAGGGAATGTAAAAACCGCTACACTTGAACTGAATTACAAAACAGAACAGAGTCACACGTTTAGAAAACACACTATGGCTGCTTAACGGGAAAGGTGAGGTGGGGTGATGCATAAAACAAGGGTTTCAAATTCGCTCAGATACCGTTCCATACACCCAATATGTAATAGACAAGACCTACTCCTTGCTCAGTGAACTGGACTCAACACCCCCTATTCACCGCACAAGAATATATGTGACTAGTAAGAATCTTAAAACCTATGTATTGATATCTGTCTGGAAGTGAGTCAAGTGGGTGTAAGGCCGCATAAACACAGCCGTGAAAAGCAGCTAAACCCCATTATAAAAATAAATTACTTTTAAAAACCCGTAAAACAAAGACAGTGAAAGAGAGAGAAATTCTTACACAATTCCTTCAGGGGCTGTGATGCAACCTGGATTGACCATATCTAGACCCACAGCTGGATGAGACATAAGGGTGGACACTCTTGGGGCTGAGAGGTTGGGTGAGGTTGGGTGAGCAAACGCAGACCCTTTAAAGTAATACTGCGTGGTACCCATCCCATGGGTCCCAAATCTCCAGGTTCAAGGGCATCTTCCTACATTGAAAACATGCATGAGAAACCCAGAAGATGGTACACCGTGTGATTTTGAAAGGTTTCTAAAACGCACCTCATTTCTCATCTCCTTGTGCTTGGGTTCGCCATTCCAGCTACTTTACTAGCAATCTCCCTACTTGGAGAATCAGCACCTTTAAGCTCCTGTTCCCTACAGGTTGCAATTTGTCCTGAGGATGAACGGGAAGAGGGGCAACCAATAAGAGACTAGATATAGGTGTTGGGACAGGCACAGGTCACTCTATTTTCCCATCAGGAAGAAGAATTAACTACAGGCTCAGCATGCCGAGGGGAACCAAAATAGTGCCTGAGGCAATCCAGTGCTTTTGCGGCCAGCTCCCAAAAAAGACAGTTGAAAAATGGAGCTCAGGGGCACTGCAATTCACAAACCCGCTGAGTTATAAATGATAACTCTCGTCCAAAAATATATTGAGGGAAGGCAACGAAGAGGATTTGAATGCAAGGCAGAATTGCAGGAAACAGGTTTCAGGAGGTAGATTCGAATCGCCCTTAAAGCACATGAAAAGCGGCAAAACGTCGACAATGATGCCCTTGGCCAAAAAGTGCGTATGCATTTTTTCCTGATTACATTCAGGAAAAAACGCATACGCCCTTTTTGGCCAACCAAGCAACCTGGAAAGGCTAATCAGCGCTACAAAGAAGTCTCGCTTCCCATCGGTCAAAAGGGCCATGCTGCAAAAAGTGTCAAAACCAGAAATGCAGGACAGGCCATGGAGAAATTGCAGCCTTGCTACGCTGATGGGCGGGATGTAAATTGCCAACAGCCACTCTGGAGAAGTGTGCGGTGTGTCGTGAAACATCGAAAAAACACAGCTTAGGGAGCATAGGGCACGTCCACTCATGGGCGTATAAATTGGGAAAACTAAAAATCAGCAAGACACAGGCACCCCAAAGTTTAGGGCTGCTCTGTTGACAAGAACCTCCAATTCATCACACCTTAAATATCCCAGGAAAGAGAAAAATGCATAAAGAAGTTGTGGTCCTTATGTACAATGGAATATCACTCAGACATGAAATCAAAGTCATAAGGCTAGTAGAAGCAAGATGAGTGGATTTAGGTATGACGATTCTAAGTGAAATAAGTCACACAGAAAAAGACACTTATCATAAGCTATCACTTATAGAGGGAATGTAAAAACCGTTACCCTTGAACTGAATTACAAAACAGAACAGAGTCACACATTTTGAAAACACACTATGGCTGCTTAACGGGAAATGTGATTTGGGGTGATGCATAAATCAAGTGTTTCAAATTATCTCAGATACCGTTCCATACACCCAATATGTAGTAGACAAGACCTACTCCTTGCTCAGTGAACTGGATTCAACACCCCCTATTCACCGCACAAGAATATATCTGACTAGTAAGAATCTTAAAACCTATGTATTGATATTTCACTGGAAGTGTGTCAAGTGGGGGTAAAGCAGCATAAACACAGCAGTGAAAAGCAGCTAAACCCCATTTTAAAAATAAATTACTTTTATAAACCCATGAAACCAAGAGAGTGAAAGACAGAGAAATTCTTACATAATTTCGTTCAGGGGCTGTGATGCAACGTGGACTGACCATATCTAGACCCACAGCTAGATGAGACATAAGGGTGGACACTCTTGGGGCTGAGAGGTTTGGTGAGGTTGGGTGGGCAAACGCAGTCCCTTTAAAGTAATACTGCATCGTACCCATCCCATGGATCCCAAATCTCCAGGTTCAAGGGCATCTTCCTACATCGAAAACACGCGTGAGAAACCCAGAAGATGGTACACCATCTCATCGGGAAAGGTTCCTGAAACGCACCTCACTTCTCATCTCCTTGTGCTCGTGTTCGCCATTCCAGCCGCTTTATTAGCAATCTCCCTCGTTGGAGAATCAGCACCTTTAACCTCCAGTTCTGTACAGACTGCAATTTATCCTGAGGTTGAACGGGAAGAGGGGCAACCAACGAGAGACTAGCTCTAGGTGTTGGGACAGGCACAGGTCACACTTTTTTCCCATCAGGAAGAAGATTTAACCACAGGCTCAGCCTGCCGCCCAGAAGCAGAATAGGGCCTCAGGCAATCCCGTGCTTTTGCGGCCAGCTCCCAAAAAAGCGAGTTGAAAAATGGAGCTCAGGGACACTGCAATTCAAAAACCCGCAGAGTTATAAATGATAACTCTCATCCACAGATATATTGAGGGAAGGCAACGAAGAGGAATTGAAAGCAAGGCAGAATTGCAGGAAACAGGTTTCAGGAGGTAGATTCGAATCGCCTTTAAAGCACTTGAAAAGCGGCAAAACGTCGACAGTGATGCCCTTGGCCAAAAAGGGCGTATGTGTTTTTTCCTGAATGTATTCAGGAAAAAACGCATACGCCCTTTTTGGCCAACCAAGCAACCTGGAAAGGCAAATCAGCGCTACAAAGAAGTCTCGCTTCCCATCGGTCAAAAGGGCCATGCTGCAAAAAGTGTCAAAACCAGAAATGCAGGACAGGCCATGGAGAAATGGCAGCCTTGCTACGCTGATGGGCGGGATGTAAATTGCCAACAGCCACTCTGGAGAAGTGTGCGGTGTGTCCTGAAACATCGAAAAAACACAGCTTAGGGAGCATAGGGCACGTCCACTCATGGGCGTATAAATAGGGAAAACTAAAAATCAGCAAGACACAGGCACCCCAAAGTTTAGGGCTGCTCTGTTGACAAGAACCTCCACTTCATGACACCTTAAATATCCCAGGAAAGAGAAAAATGGATAAAGAAGTTGTGGTCCTTATGTACAATGGAATATCACTCAGACATGAAATCAATGTCATAAGGCTAGTAGAAGCAAGATGAGTGGATTTAGGTACGACGATTCTAAGTGAAATAAGTCACACAGAAAAAGACACTTATCATAAGCTATCATTTATAGAGGGAATGGAAAAAACCGCTACACTTGAACTGAATTACAAAAGAGAACAGAGTCACACGTTTAGAAAACACACTATGGCTTCTTAACGGGAAAGGTGAGGTGGGGTGATGCATAAAACAAGGGTTTCAAATTCGCTCAGATACCGTTCCATACACCCAATATGTAATAGACAAGACCTACTCCTTGCTCAGTGAACTGGACTCAACACCCCCTATTCAGCGCACAAGAATATATCTGAGTAGTAAGAATCTTAAAACCTATGTATTGATATCTGTCTGGAAGTGAGTCAAGTGGGTGTAAAGCCGCATAAACACAGCCGTGAAAAGCAGCTAAACCCCATTATAAAAATAAATTACTTTTAAAAACCCGTAAAACAAAGACAGTGAAAGAGAGAGAAATTCTTACAAAATTCGTTCAGGGGCTGTGTTGCAACCTGGATTGACCATGTCTAGACCCACAGCTGGATGAGACATAAGGGTGGACACGCTTGGGGCTGAGAGGTTGGGTGAGGTTGGGTGAGCAAACGCAGACCCTTTAAAGTAATACTGCGTGGTACCCATCCCATGGGTCCCAAATCTCCAGGTTCAAGGGCATCTTCCTACATCGAAAACATGCATGAGAAACCCAGAAGATGGTACACCGTGTGATTTTGAAAGGTTTCTAAATCGCACCTCATGTCTCATCTCCTTGTGCTCGGGTTCACCTTTCCAGCTACTTTACTAGCAATCTCCCTACTTGGAGAATCAGCACCTTTAAGCTCCTGTTCCCTACAGGTTGCAATTTGTCCTGAGGATGAACGGGAAGAGGGGCAACCAATGAGAGACTAGATCTAGGTGTTGGGACAGGCACAGGTCACTGTATTTTCCCATCAGGAAGAAGAATTAACCACAGGCTAATCCTGCCTCCGGGAACCAGAATAGTGCCTGAGGCAATCCAGTGCTTTTGCGGCCAGCTCCCAAAAAAGACAGTTGAAAAATGGAGCTCAGGGGCACTGCAATTCACAAACCCGCTGAGTTATAAATGATAACTCTCGTCCACAAATATATTGAGGGAAGGCAACGAAGAGGATTTGAAAGCAAGGCAGAATTGCAGGAAACAGGTTTCAGGAGGTAGATTCGAATCGCCCTTAAAGCACATGAAAAGCGGCAAAACGTCGACAATGATGCCCTTGGCCAAAAAGGGCGTATGCGTTTTTTCCTGATTATATTCAGGAAAAAACGCATACGCCCTTTTTGGCCAACCAAGCAACCTGGAAAGGCTAATCAGCGCTACAAAGAAGTCTCGCTTCCCATCGGTCAAAAGTGCCATGCTGCAAAAAGTGTCCAAACCAGAAATGCAGGACAGGCCATGGAGAAATGGCAGCCTTGCTACGCTGATGGGCGGGATGTAAATTGCCAACAGGCACTCTGGAAAAGTGTACGGTGTGTCCTGAAACATCGAAAAAACACAGCTTAGGGAGCATAGGGCACGTCCACTCATGGGCGTATAAATTGGGAAAACTAAAAATCAGCAAGACACAGGCACCCCAAAGTTTAGGGCTGCTCTGTTGACAAGAACCTCCACTTCTTCACACCTTAAATATCCCAGGAAAGAGAAAAATGCATAAAGAAGTTGTGGTCCTTATATACAATGGAATATCACTCAGACATGAAATCAAAGTAATAAGGCTAGTAGAAGCAAGATGAGTGGATTTAGGTACGACGATTCTAAGTGAAATAAGTCACACAGAAAAAGACACTTATCATAAGCTATCACTTATAGAGGGAATGTAAAAACCGCTACACTTGAACTGAATTACAAAACAGAACAGTCACACGTTTAGAAAACACACTATGGCTGCTTAACGGGAAAGGTGAGGTGGGGTGATGCATAAAACAAGGGTTTCAAATTCGCTCAGATACCGTTCCATACACCCAATATGTAATAGACAAGACCTACTCCTTGCTCAGTGAACTAGACTCAACACCCCCTATTCAGCGCACAAGAATATATCTGAGTAGTAAGAATCTTAAAACCTATGTATTGATATCTGTCTGGAAGTGAGTCAAGTGGGTGTAAGGCCGCATAAACACAGCCGTGAAAAGCAGCTAAACCCCATTATAAAAATAAATTACTTTTAAAAACCCGTAAAACAAAGACAGTGAAAGAGAGAGAAATTCTTACAAAATTCGTTCAGGGGCTGTGTTGCAACCTGGATTGACCATGTCTAGACCCACAGCTGGATGAGACATAAGGGTGGACACGCTTGGGGCTGAGAGGTTGGGTGAGGTTGGGTGAGCAAACGCAGACCCTTTAAAGTAATACTGCGTGGTACCCATCCCATGGGTCCCAAATCTCCAGGTTCAAGGGCATCTTCCTACATCGAAAACATGCATGAGAAACCCAGAAGATGGTACACCGTGTGATTTTGAAAGGTTTCTAAATCGCACCTCATGTCTCATCTCCTTGTGCTCGGGTTCACCTTTCCAGCTACTTTACTAGCAATCTCCCTACTTGGAGAATCAGCACCTTTAAGCTCCTGTTCCCTACAGGTTGCAATTTGTCCTGAGGATGAACGGGAAGAGGGGCAACCAATGAGAGACTAGATCTAGGTGTTGGGACAGGCACAGGTCACTCTATTTTCCCATCAGGAAGAAGAATTAACCACAGGCTAATCCTGCCGCCGGGAACCAGAATAGTGCCTGAGGCAATCCAGTGCTTTTGCGGCCAGCTCCCAAAAAAGACAGTTGAAAAATGGAGCTCAGGGGCACTGCAATTCACAAACCCGCTGAGTTATAAATGATAACTCTCGTCCACAAATATATTGAGGGAAGGCAACGAAGAGGATTTGAAAGCAAGGCAGAATTGCAGGAAACAGGTTTCAGGAGGTAGATTCGAATCGCCCTTAAAGCACATGAAAAGCGGCAAAACGTCGACAATGATGCCCTTGGCCAAAAAGGGCGTATGCGTTTTTTCCTGATTATATTCAGGAAAAAACGCATACGCCCTTTTTGGCCAACCAAGCAACCTGGAAAGGCTAATCAGCGCTACAAAGAAGTCTCGCTTCCCATCGGTCAAAAGGGCCATGCTGCAAAAAGTGTCAAAACCAGAAATGCAGGACAGGCCATGGAGAAATGGCAGCCTTGCTACGCTGATGGGCGGGATGTAAATTGCCAACAGCCACTCTGGAGAAGTGTACGGTGTGTCCTGAAACATCGAAAAAACACAGCTTAGGGAGCATAGGGCACGTCCACTCATGGGCGTATAAATTGGGAAAACTAAAAATCAGCAAGACACAGGCACCCCAAAGTTTAGGGCTGCTCTGTTGACAAGAACCTCCACTTCATCACACCTTAAATATCCCAGGAAAGAGAAAAATGCATAAAGAAATTGTGGTCCTTATGTACAATGGAATATCACTCAGACATGAAATCAAAGTCATAAGGCTAGTAGAAGCAAGATGAGTGGATTTAGGTATGACGATTCTAAGTGAAATAAGTCACACAGAAAAAGACACTTATCATAAGCTATCACTTATAGAGGGAATGTAAAAACCGTTACCCTTGAACTGAATTACAAAACAGAACAGAGTCACACATTTTGAAAACACACTATGGCTGCTTAACGGGAAATGTGATTTGGGGTGATGCATAAATCAAGTGTTTCAAATTATCTCAGATACCGTTCCATACACCCAATATGTAGTAGACAAGACCTACTCCTTGCTCAGTGAACTGGATTCAACACCCCCTATTCACCGCACAAGAATATATCTGACTAGTAAGAATCTTAAAACCTATGTATTGATATTTCACTGGAAGTGTGTCAAGTGGGGGTAAAGCAGCATAAACACAGCAGTGAAAAGCAGCTAAACCCCATTTTAAAAATAAATTACTTTTATAAACCCATGAAACCAAGAGAGTGAAAGACAGAGAAATTCTTACATAATTTCGTTCAGGGGCTGTGATGCAACGTGGACTGACCATATCTAGACCCACAGCTAGATGA